>NC_135184.1:1321091-1621091 GCF_041146795.1 Maylandia zebra | reverse complement strand
TCGTCGATGTTGCTGCTGGTCCAGGGGTTCCAGTTGACCTGAGGGGGCGACCAGGGGACGACTCCGGCTCCGGTCTGCCTCTGTGACGGCTCGAAGTACGCCAGCTTCCCCTGAACCAGAGACACCGGGCTGCTGGGGTCTGCAGGCTGGAACATAAAAACCTTCATGTTACTGAATCGAATGTAAACGCTCCGTTTATTCTGACGATGACAGTTTGCTTTGAAGAGCATCACCACATCACATCTGCAGTCCGGTGCACTGAAGAGTGTTTCACTGGTTTCATGCGTACGTCCACGAACATCAGCGCGACAGACTTCAGATTCGTCACAGCACACTGCTTTATTTGCTACGTGCTGCCTTTGAAGGGTGGGTTCGATTGACAGACACTGAACAGCAAGTGCGAACGCTTTCATGCGACTCACCGGTGGGGGGACGCTGACTCCGAGCTCCTGGACCACACAGGCCAGCTGCTGCTGTAGGTCTGGGGACACGTTGACCTCAAACGCCTCCAACTGTGCCAAAATAACAAAATCCTGTTTTAAAAACGAGCTGCGTGATGTGTCGTTCAGTCTCTGCCTGTTTTTAAACGTACAGTTTCTCCCTCCTTCTTCTTGGTGACCCCGGAGTACGCCTCGATGACTCCCAGGTGATACAGCTGTCGCACCAGAGACAGAGCGCACGATTGAGCCGCCAGCTTCTTGTTGGAGCCGTGCTCTCGAGCCGTGATCCCTGCAGAGCAAACCCGGCAACGTTTGACTCACACGAACAACAGAAAGCAACTGGTGTTTCATGGTTTCTGATCACATTTATCACAATTTCTGTAACTTTTCCATCCAGTGTTAATCCGAGAACAGGTTACTAAAAATCGAATTCTTCTCGGGCACGCTCGCACAGAGTCCGGTGTGGTTGCCATTTTGGTTTGTAGCGCTCTCTCTGCGTCCTGTTCTGACCTCTTTCACTGCTGATCATCTAAAACAACTTCAGCATTTAATAGGAAATGTTCTGGAGTCTTACTTCTGCCGAGCTGCTTCACAAAAAGCTGCATCTCTGCTATGAAGCTCCTGCAGACACAAAGACAAACGTCACGGCTTCACTCCTTGTTTCTAGAACAAAAACATCAAACTGCACGTAGACTTAGGAGCTGAACTCACCTGCTGCACTCTCAGGAGGAAGCCTGCATGTTTTTCTGCCAGACTTTGGGATTTTTAAAGACCAATCAACAGCTTTGATTCTCCTGGCTGCGCTCTGCCCTGCGGTGAACAGCGACACCAGAAATCACAACCAGACTCCACCAAGCCCTGAGCTGCACCCATGGGACAGCTTTAGTGCACCTAAACACTGTCCCATGTCTTCCTTTGGTGTGGTTGTGAGTTCTGGCATCACCTCGATGTTCTTTGATGGAGCAGGAAACTCACTCCAGCCTCTGAAAGTAACCTCCTGCCCAATTCACCAGCTGACATTTATCACAGCTCATTTCTCACATTACAACAATTCATCAACTCAAACCAGTCTGGGTTTGTCGGGCTCAGGTTCTAGTTATTCTAGTTGTTCTTGTTTCAGTGCGAGTTAGCTGGTGTCTGTGCTCAGTTCGAACAGTGAGAGCTCTCTGGTGTAGCCGACACACTCTGGAGGTCTCTGGGTTTACAGCAAGTCCAGCAGAAAAACACACAGGAACGTCCTGAACATCAACCACCAACCAACACACGTCAGCTCTGCAGCGCGACACACACCAGCTGGGTCGTATTCAGGCTACTGTCACACATTTATGTGCATAAGGACAAAGAAGACGTGTTTACAGGTGTCTGGGAATACGATGACGGCTGAGCTGAGACCCAGCTGGTGCGTGCTGAAAGAGAATATAACCTTTAAGAATTTCATTCAACGAGGAAAATAACAGGAGAACTGAGACGGCAGCAGGAATAAAGAGAAAGATGTAAAAAGATCAAAAGGAAGCAGGAGATGAAAACAAGAGGAAACAGAAAGAAACAGCAGGAGAAGAAGGGGAGGACATAAAATCAACACGTCCTGTAAAACCCTCGCGCTGCTCTTTGGAGGAAATTATTTTAGAATAATCAGAAATTCCAAGTCTTGTTTTACATAAACTGGCAATTTTTTTATTTTTTTACAAAGAAGATTCAATTCAATTTTATTTATAAAGCGCCAAATGACAACAACAGTCGGCTCAAGGCGCTTCTGAGCGTTACCACCCGTCACTTCAAGGACAGCGCTCGCTCTCTGGGCGGAGTTTCGATTATTTGTGCCGAAGCCCCGCCCCCACCCTGTTGATCAACACTTTCAGCTTACACCCTCACACGTCTCCTGCACATGCACAAAGTTCCACAACAGCTCAGTCTAGAGATGCCACCATCTCTCACTCCTCCCACAACACTGAAGAAACGCCATGTTAAGTTCATTCGTCGCCATCTTTACTGAGAAAACAACTAAAGCTGTTGTAAAGCTTTGCTGTAGCTCAGGCCAAAAATATGATTAGTTCGTGTTTCCCAGTCTGGTTGCCGAGCGGCTCTTTGGGGGCGGGGCCAATCTTTGCCATTATTGTATTTTCCAATGGATTTGATACATTTATGTAGAATCTGTGAGCTGAATGACTAAAATAAGCAGCGTTTATCAGAACGTATCAGTACAATCAGAAACTGAATGTCTGAACATGCAAGATAAAACAGGTGTGTGGCTGAAGGTCGGCTGTGAACTCCAAACCAAATCCAAACTGAAGGGAAACAAAAGACAAACACTTCCAGCAGAGATTCAATCAATTCTCTTCAAATGGAGAAATCAAGTCCTTTGGTCAAAATCACAGTTGCTTTTAGGAAATACTTCTGATTTTTCTTCAGCTAAAGAGAATTATTAAGCAGCTGAAGCTCATTAAAATCACAGTCACACCATCAGCGTTTGTTTCGGCTCCAGCTGTGACCCCTCAGACTGGATCTGGTTTAGAATTTCCAGCCGGTCTAAAAAGCTCTGAGATTCCAGACCTGTTGTGGTCCGGTCCCACTTGGCTGTATTTATACTCAGCACTGGTTTTCTCCTTCTGGAAGAACTGGTTCAGACGGGCCTTGGCGTTCTCCAGAGTCCAGTTTCCGTGAAGGTTAGCGTTCAGATCCACTTCCTCCGACTCCAGAGTCTGCAAACAAAAACACAGGCGGGAGTTCGTTTAGCGAGGGAGAGAAATCATACCTGAAGAACAAATAAGGAAACTCATTCTGGTTCTAATGATGCATCTGCATATTATTAATGGCCAAAGTTTAAAAATAAAAGTAGAAACGTATTCCCCGAGTGCCAGTTTTCTTCATGAAAGCAGAGTCCTCGGAGTGTAAACTTGGCTGGTTGTTCCAAGTTTAGTAAATCTGTCCAAGGTTCTGGTTCAGATTTGAGCTTTAGGGGGACGACTGTAACTTAGGAGCAGCTTACTTCCTGTTAAGGAGCTTAATGTTAACATCACCAATGCTTTTCACTGCACTGTAATTTGGAATTATCTTGTACCGCCTGCGCTTCCTGTTCGTCTCTCTTGGCGTAATACTCCTTCAGGTTGGCTCCTCGGTCCCACTGAGCTCCTCCGTCACTTCCTCCTCTGCCCCAACCCGAGTTTCCTGCTCCTGCATAACCCAGTCCGGTCACTCCTGGAACCGGCCCACTGACGCTGCTGTCCCCTGAGAACAATAAAGAAGGAGAAGCAGAAAGAAGCCGGCTGAATATCTGAACCCGTTTAATCCGACCCGCCTCACCACATTAAAGTAAGAACTTGTGATGTTTGGAGTCGTTAAAGCCACCATGCTGCCGGTACCTTGCTCAGCTTTCACTACCAGGTGAGGTGGTAGAGGACCGCTAGAAGGGAGGTTTCCAAAGCCAGCATCTGCAGCTGCATCAGGTTGATCTGCGATGGGAGCGCTCGCCTGATGGCAGAAAACGTACTTACTCATTTAAAAAAGACAAAGTGAGAGAAACAATCAGTTTTTATCTCTACAGAAAAAAACAGAAGGAAAAACAGGAACGGCTTCCTGACCCCGAGGGCCGGGACCTCTGCTGCGTTCATCTCTCCGATTCGGACCAGATAGTTGACAAAATCGCGGGCGGCGTTGGTCTGCGCGTCCTTCTTATTGGTGGAGTTTCCCATCCCAATGTAGTTGAAGCTATCGACTCGGACCTGCAGGGAGTACGGTGTAAGGTTAACAAAAACCTCACCGAGTGAAACCCCCTGATGTCAGAATGAACGCTCACCTCACACATAAACTTCTGCCTGTTTTTGTTGCCCGCTGCTCGGATGTCGTAGTTTGGAGTCAGCTTCTTTTTCCCACACCAGGCGTACAGGAAGTTCTTGATGTCTGCCATGGTGGACTGACAGGAGGGTCCTTCTCTTCCGTGGACCAGTTAATCTGAGAAACAAACTGCTGTCAAACTCCTTGATATTTAGCTTAGATCTGGCACTTACTGTGAATCATTTGGTTTGGAGTCACAGAGGGATGAAAGTCAGTAAATGTTGCTGAACTGAGGACGGATAATATCACATCTAAGAAATTACTGCAATAACTAACTGGCCAAACTCTGGTAGAAGCCTTGCTGCTGTCTGCTTACCACCTTTTAAGATGAACTTTGGTCTTGCCTGAACACAAACGGATCTTTGATAGTGACTCACTTATGTAAACATGGCTGTACGGATCACTTTACTCAACATAAATATGCAAATTAAATGAAGTAACTCAAACCCAGTCTTGATGGATGCATTTACTGCCCACCGCTAGGATAAATCCCGCTGTCTGCGGTGATTCTGGATACAAACGATAACAGCGTCATTAGCACAGCGGGTTGTTTTTACTGTGGGCTGGATTTCATAAAACACTGTTAGCATTCATTAGATTCAACTCTGTAATGTTTGGCTAGCATTTAACATTAGCCTCAAAGTGTAAAATTAAATTGATGACTTATAATCACGAATTTAAGTCACTTATCTTTAAACTTTCAGTACAATTTATATAAAAATTAGTTTCTGATAAATGCGTGACTGCAGGCTAACGTTAGGCCCCTGCTAGCTACTTATCACCGGAAGTTCAACTCACATCGCGTCGCAAAAAAATATGATTAAATTAAGAAGAAATGCGGGGGAAAATAATCCGAAGTATTTGTACTTACAGCCAGGGCAGAAAATTGCAAAAGCTGCTCCACACTTCAGCAGCTAAGCGCCGGCAGACTATCAGCGTTGGCTTCCTCCGGTTACGCTTCACTTTCGGTTAAAAATAAACGTAACTCCCGGTGCTTCAGCGCCCCCTCAGGCCGGAGGGAGAATCGGCCTCCATCAAGTTCTGTTTCTTCTTCTTCTTTTTTTACTATCTTTTTTTGCCTTTATTGTTCTAACACAGTGGAGAGAATACATGAAAGCTGTGCTCCATGTTCCTCTTTTCATGAACACTTTGGTCAGTCATCTTTACACCAGCAAAACAGATTTGAGCTCCATAGTTATAAATGCCTGTTAAGTATAAATGATCAAAACAGTGAAAGTTTTAAAGCCAGGCCATTATAAACCTTTAGTTTATATTTAGTATAAGTATTAGAAAAGTATAAAAGAACAGAATAGAATAAAAAATAGAACAGAATAGATAAAATATACCGAATTGATATTTTTTTGTATTCAGGCATTAACTCCCGTGAAACCAGCTGATCTGGAGTGTTTTAAAGATGATGTTTCTTGTACATGACAGACTTTAAATAAAACTTCTGTCACCCATCAGTCTGTGTTAACCTGAGCTCCTCTCCTGAAGGCACCAGATATTTAACCTGAAGCACCTGAAGGACCGAGCTCAATAAGATTTATAGATCACCTGAAAACAATAGTAGAAAATGATCTAACAGCCCTACCTGCATCTCTTAGAGTGTTTTATGTTCTTTTTTTGAGGAAACAAATGGATTTTCAGTGGGAACTTGATTTAATTTAGGGCATCTGAGGCAGAAAAAGAGGAAACTAAAATAGTATTTTCACATCGTAAAGACAAAACTGAGTCATTTGGTTCAGGACATTGAAACTTTCTGCATTTAACTACAGAAATTGTAGCTGTTCAAACATTAACAGCAAAGCAACAAACTGCGTGATCACATCTGATGATTAATTTGTTCCAACAGAAGAGACTTCACAGTTTATAATAATAATATTTAGAGTATTTGCTTTAAACCAGGAGATTCTTTAACTGAGTTCAGCTTCTTGTTTAGATTTTTTAACCAGCGCTGAAATCAAACCAGAAAGTTTTGCAATTTCTTCACAAACTTGGCGATAAAATCTGCACTGAAGATTTATTATGACTCAATAAACTAAATGTGTGTGTGTGTTAAGGTGTGTTGGTACGGCAACACAGTCAAACTGGGTGCGACTCTGTGTGTAAGCAGGCAGGGTGTGTGTGATGGATCATAATGTGTGTGTGTGAGTAAGTGTGTGTCTGAGGCTCAGGGTGTGTCTGCTGGCTCACCTGCAGCCTCAGGACACATCCTACACATGGAAACTACCTGAGCAGCAGGAGGAGGAGAAAACGTGCCTGCAGGCGAAAGTCAGGGCTCCACAACACAAAACACAAACACTGTGTTTGCTCCAAACTCAGCAGGAGGTGAAATGTGCTTTCATCTGTGGCGACTGCAAATAAACGTCTGTGGCTGTCTTTGGTTTTTGAATAAAACTCTAACCCCGAGCACATCCTGAACCTTTTATATCTCCCTGAACGCACCACGGCGATAATAACTACAGTAAACAGTTTAATTAAAAGGAAAGAACAAAAAATATTTTTCCTCTTGGAAAAATCTCGATTCCTCATCAGAACTATTCCACAACTTTGATAGATGACCTCATATTTACTGTTTCAAACATACTTTAAACAGTAAATATTTAATATTAGTACTCAGATTTTCTTTAATGTGATATCTTTCATATATTATATAGAATTAATTTTATACATATTTGTATGTGCTTTATGTAAGCTTCCCACATGGTTTAACATGAATTATCACATTTAAGTTATGCTAAGCTTTAACATAAACTTTGTTAAGTTGTATTAAAAATATTCAAATTCCTTATATAATCCCAACTAGTCTTTTAACTAACTGATCACAATGATTATAGTAATAAAGAGATGTTACAAACTGGATCTGCTGGATCCACTCGACTGCACCTAGTGCTCCGATTACCACGGGGACCACCGTTACCTTCACCCTCCACATCCTCTCGAGCTCTTCTCTGAGCCCTTGGTATTTCTCCAGCTTCTCGTGTTCCTTCTTCCTGATATTGCTGTCATTCGGAACCGCTACATCGATCACTACGGCCGTCTTCTTCTGTTTGTCTACCACCACTATGTCCGGTTGGTTAGCCACCACCATTTTGTCCGTCTGTATCTGGAAGTCCCACAGGATCTTAGCTCGGTCATTCTCCACCACCCTTGGGGGCATCTCCCATTTTGACCTCGGGACTTCCAGGTTATACTCGGCACAGATGTTCCTGTACACTATGCCGGCCACTTGGTTATGGCGTTCCATGTATGCCTTGCCTGCTAGCATCTTGCACCCTGCTGTTATGTGCTGGATTGTCTCTGGGGCATCTTTACACAGCCTGCACCTGGGGTCTTGCCTGGTGTGATAGACCCCAGCCTCTATGGATCTTGTGCTCAGAGCTTGTTCTTGTGCTGCCATGATTAGTGCCTCTGTGCTGTCTTTCAGTCCAGCTTTGTCCAGCCACTGGTAGGATTTCTGGATATCAGCCACCTCCGCTACATACTGTAAAACGCGCATTAATCCAAGCACAATGGAACGATTTATTTTAAGTTCAGAAACTAAAGGTCAAAATTCAATAAATGATCCTTGAAATAAATAAAAGAAAGTCCAGAGAGGAATCAACCAAAATAAGAAACACTGGTCAAAGCTGGTGTCTGCGTTTCACTCCCTGGTTATTTAAAAGTTAATAATAATAATTATAGGATCGATGTAATAATGCAGTGTTAAATGTAATGATAACAGGAATATTGCTGACTGGTGAAATCAAAAACATAAACCGGGCCTAAAACTGAGCCGTGGGGGACGCCACCTGTCTATTTTCTTCTGCTTCTGCCAGTCAGGGTCCATCCCAGCCGCAGTAGGCCGAGGTGGGGCACACCTGGACAGGTCAGTCACAGGGCTTTGTGTTTTCTCTAAGGTCCACACATTAGATTGTAAAACCCTCTGACATGACTGCTGCTGTGAATGGTCAGCCTCTGCACTGTTGCTGGTTTAATCTGAACTCTCAGCAGCTGCATGCAGAGTTCACGTTCAGGAAACATCTGTCATGTTTTCCACATCTGGAACAGAGCGCAGATTCACTTCATTCACAGAAATCAGATTTTTAATTCTCCGTCCTGTGAGACGTCTTTGTGTTGTACAAATGCAAATGTGAAGCTCCAGGACAACGGCTCACACTGTTACAACACACACACACACACACACACACACACACACACACACACACTGGAGCCGTCATATCCTCTGACTGACGGTGTGTGTTTTGTGAATCACACGTGAATAAGTGTGGCCTGTACGTGCAGCGTGTACGGACCTGCAGCAGGAGAGGAGTTAAAAAGCGTCACTCTGAGGAGCTGTGCAGGAGTTTTTCCATCAGCTGCAGCTTTTGGATCTGATTTCAGGATTCACACAACATGAGGAACGGATGGATTTCACTCTGCGGGCTTCTGTTTGCTGTCTGCGCCGTCCGGGCGACCTACAGATACTACTGTAAGTGGCTCGGCTTCTTGTTACTGCTATCAGCAAGATGCTGAAAGACATTAAGATCCTTTAACTCTCTTCTTTAAACTCTAACCAACATACCTGAGCTCAGCCTGCTAATAGCTGTGGTAATGTTTAGGAGAGGCAACAACAACGTTATGAAATCAAGACGACAAACATAGGTCGGTAAGATGGGACGTTAAAAAACAACGTATTGATCCTCATTTTATAATAACAATAATCATTAAATACTGATTTCAGAGGTAGTACAGTATTTATTGCTGTGGATTTAATATGTTTGTTTTAAAGGCTCAGTCTGGTGATTTTGTTAATTATTGAAAAATGTGTTCAGTGCACAAACAAAGGAATCAAATAAAATCACAGAGGGGAGGCAGCTGTGATATTAATGAAGTGTGTGAAGATAATATGAGATAAGACTGTGAGTTATTCATATTCATGTCACTCGTGTCTGAAAGTCTGCCGGTGCAGACACGAAGCTGCTGGGACAGCTGCAGATCAGATAAAGCTTCAGCGATGAGTCAGAGGAAACACAGCAGAGCCCAGAAGTACGATTCCTGAATCATTTTAAGTAAACTGCTCCTCAGATTTGATTAACAATAAGACACAAACAGCTGAATTAAGAAATCTCACTAAAGAAGTTTAAATAGACACGAAGGCTGATCCTTAAATTACGAGAAAGCTGTGACTATAAAGCTGTGACTATAAAGCTGTGACTATAAAGCTGTGACTTCAGGACAAAATAAAACGTTTAAAGAAAGTAAAAGAACAACAACATGCAGCTTAACAAACCCGTTCACACAGACGAGTCAGAACAGGAAGGCTTTCTATAACTTTTCATTAGGATCATTTCATTTTTCAAATTTGTCTTAAAAGATAACAAAGACTAGCTGGTGGAAAAAGGGAGACACCCATGGGTGAGGCTCACGAGAACCTGAGCTGTCAGAGGAGAACCGCCTGCCCCTCAGGGAGAGAAATTATTATCTGCTGAACTTTTACTGATGTGCTGAAGAAAAGAATCCAGCCTCATACGCTGAGACGATAGATAGATAGATAGATAGATAGATAGATAGATAGATAGATAGATAGATAGATAGATAGATAGATAGATAGATAGATAGATAGATAGATAGATAGATAGATAGATAGTTAGTAAGTAGCCGGGTTAAGGAAACATGGAAATATCTCAGTTTTACCGGCTTTGCTGTAAAAATACTGCGTTTTGTGGCGTTTTATTTACCCAAAATGAGAGAAATGTAAAAACTGCATTGTTCATCAAGATACATGCAGCTCTTTATTTTCTGATTTATTGATAAGCAGTGATTATTTTTATTATATTGGGCTGTTTGGCCTTTACTGCTGCTGAGTCAGTGCTCAATACAGGACAGACTGCGAGTGACTGTCAAATCATGAAGGTGATGAAAACCACGTCATCACCTGCAGGAGCAAAAACGCAGTTAAATTATTCCCCAAAAAACAACTTAAAGGTGGGAGGCAGTGCACTTTTCTACAAACTGGTTCAAAGCTTAAAAAAACATCACCAAGTGCAGACGTTTGACATGTGCAGTGTTTTATCAGCTGAATCATGACATGAGTCAGTGCTCACAGCACAGACGGTGCTTTAGTCTTTTATTTGTTAAAGCATTAACCTCAGATTAAAAATGAAACCAGATTCGGAGTTGACACTGTGATGTAAGAAGAACCGTCTCTAGGTGTGTCTTTGTTGTTTTTCATTCCTCCGGGGAAAAGAAAGCAGAGTTATGAAACAGTGAACACGTTCCCTTTGGAGAGAAAATGTTTCTTTAGGCTGAATATTTAGAGGCGCACAAGTTGGAAACTGTCCGATGAGAGACACAACACCTAAGCTCACCGCTGCCGGAGGCAATCAGGTGAACAATAAGTGTTATAAGAGAGTGAGTCAGTGTGATGCACTCTGAACTGTAGAGAACGAGCAGTTCACGTCTGCTGAATCTGACAGTCAGACAAACACACCTCAGCCTCCCTCTGAGCGCTTACATCAAAGAAGAAATTGATTACAGTCACTGTCGAGGTATTCAGATTCATACGGGGAGAAAAAACATCACAGTGAGGTTAAAATGTTCCTGCCAGGACAGGACGTGTTCAAGAAAACCCCCAAAGTCAGACACACCCTATGAGCAGCACTTGGTGACGCTGGGAAGGAACAAGAGGAGACGTCCAACAGAACCTGGGAGGGGGCAGCCCTCTGCCACCGATCGCTGGGGGATATTTTCTCAACACACTTTCAAAAAACCCCAAAACCCTGTTTAAAATGAGTTTTTCCTCATCAGCTGTGTGAGGTTCACGTTGAGCTCAGGACAGTAACACAGGGACATGAAACATTTCCTCTGCCTCCAAACTTCATGCTGATTAAGTCCAGCGGCTCGAGATGTTTGTGACTGAGGTCACCTCACCTGAGTAAACAGCTGGTGCCACAGTTGCATCAGCTCGGATTCTCCTGGCAGAACAACAGTCAAGTCAAGTCAAGTCAAGTTTATTTATAGAGCACATTTAAAAACAACCAAGGCTGACCAAAGTGCTGTACAGTAAATACAGATAAAAATACAATAGAACACAATTTCGTAATAACACCTCGCTGATAAAAATAAAATAAAAATATATAAAACAAATAAATTAAACCTTTCTAAAAGCCAATGAAAAGAGGTGAGTTTTAAGAGCAGTTTTAAAAGTTTCTAGGCTTTTGGAGAATCTGACGTGAGGAGGTAAACTGTTCCACAGTCTGGGTGCAGCCACAGCAAACGCCCTCTCTCCCTTTGTCTTTAATTTATACCTGGGAACATCTAAAAGCATCAGGTCGGCTGACCTCAAAGATCTCCTGGGGCGATAAGTACTAAGGAGTTCTGACAGGTAAGAAGGTGCAGTGCCATTTAAAACCTTAAAAGCCAGCAATAAGATTTTAAAATCAATCCTAAAGGCAACTGGGAGCCAGTGGAGAGAGCAGAGAACCGGAGTGATGTGGTCTCTTTTTTTTGAACCGGTCAACAGGCGAGCGGCAGCGTTCTGCACCAGTTGAAGGCGATGTAGACAGGAACGATCTAGGCCAGCATAGAGGGAATTACAGTAGTCCAGCCGTGAAGTAATAAAAGCATGGACCACTCTTTCTAGATCGTTCCTGCAAAGGTAAGACTTGACTTTGGCTAAAATCCGCAAATGATAAAAAGATCCCTTAACTACAGAGCTGATTTGTTTATCAAGTTTAAAAGCATTGTCAAAAATAACTCCAAGACTCTTAATGGAAGAAGTGCAATCGGAGAGAAGCGTGGCTTATTGACGCTGACACACGGGAGATAGTCTGCGAGTCCGAGTTGAAGTTTGAGGGAAATCTCTGGCCTTCATGGTCACTTGGTAAACCTGGTTTCTGTAACTTGATCCCAGCTGTCGGTCAGACTCCCGATCGCCCTGATGTCGGTCAGGGGCGAACGTTCGCACGTGTGTTGTGCAAATATTGATGCAATAATGCTTCAGTGGCACAGCTTAACACACAAACACCAAACAGACCCAAAACACACAGAAAAAGATCTGCGGCAGCTTATTAGCTGCAGTGACATCATATCCTGTGGCTGCAGTGACATCATATCCTCCTGGATGAGAACAGTTTGGTGGTCGTCCCCTTTCTGCTGCATTGCCAGGATGGTCACTGCAAAGGGTGCAATAATAAAATCATGAAATGTTGCTCTGTACCAGGCTGCCCCTGCAGGCTGCAGGCTGCCTTGTGATTCACTTTTTTCATCATTGCTCTGGTTTACCACAAACTGCTGTTGCTGCATTCACTGCGGGGGAGATCGGCCCTCTCTGCCAACAGCAGGAACAAGCAGCAGCCTGTTGAAACTCTCCCTCAGTTTCAATCAAAGCTTTAAAGGAGCGGGTGCAAGTCTTTTCAGGGCTGCTTTTCTGAGCCGTGATCCCGGTGAGCTCGCTGCACACAGAAGGGGCTGAGGTGCTGGCTTTTTGGGCGGGGCTGGTCAGATTGTGATGATTTGTGTGCAGGCTCTTGCTGGGATTTCAGAACAAACCACAAACCATATGAAACGCTTCACACTCTGTAAACATCTCTAATGCTGCTGTTTGTTAGATTAAAGCTCAGGAAGCTTGTGGATGTGCCTTCTTTTCTTTCACCATCACAATACGAACAAAACAAGTAATTCACATGCAAGCTGGAGGGAAAGTGGAGAACAGAAGAAAGTGCACAACTGAAATGTAAACAGCCAGCTTCCTCCCACAGTCCTCACAATAATGCAAGCACTTCCTGTGGTCAGACTGGAAAAGCACCAGTCCAACACCTGTGAAGCCACAAAAATACATGGAAGTGCATCTACAAACAGTTATTGTACAAAAAATCATTTAAAAGAAATCAAAATAAACTTGACCTTTGACCTCTTACTTTCTCATGCAGCGATAATGCGTTGTGAGTGCAATGGGAGATCTCAGTACTGCCTGCACGACGCGTTGGGTTTGCACTGCGTCGACTGTCAGGGAAACACGGAAGGCCGCAACTGCGAGCGCTGCAAGGATGGCTTCTACCTGCAGGGGGCGGGACAGAGCTGCTCGCCCTGCCGCTGCAACCCTACAGGTGAGTGCAAGTCTCACAAAACCCTTATGTGTGGAAAATGTTAGACGTACAAACCAGAGAGCAGAGGTGGGAGGATCAATTCAAGTATCCATAGTATCAGTACCAACGCTGGCACCAGATCAGATCGATACAATCCTCCACATATCCTGTAAGTTCATTATGTTTTTATTGGAAACGAAAACTACACCTCAAACATGCCTCATCAAAACTGTCTGAACCTTTCTGTGTTCCTGGCACGTCTTTAGAGACGACACATTTACTTTCCCGGTCTCATAAAACACAGTTTCCAAACATGAGAGGCTGAACGTTTTTGCTTCAATGTGTTAACTCATTGCTGTGGAAAAATGAAGCTGCAGTTCCTTTAATGGCCACTTGGGGCTGACGACGAACCGATGTCATCGTTTACTTGAGTTGTTCTGCCCGGGCTTGTTTTTCCTCAGGTTCTGTCAGCAAGTCATGTGACAGCACGGGGCGCTGCAGCTGTAAAGAAGGCGTCACAGGAGACAAATGTGACCGCTGCCCCAGCGGACCAATCGGAGCTGACGGCTGCCCCCAAAGGTGAGAGACAAATGTTACCTCATATGCTTCAATTCTCAACACCTTCAGTGCACTTTAATGCATGTCATTGCTTACATTTGGTGTCTTTTATTTGATGAATGGTTTTGTAACTGCAGTTAAAAAATGTTTACATTGAATTCTGTCTTCAGTCACTTTACAGTTTTCAGTCCTTAACTTCAGCCCACAGCTCTTTTCTATTGATTTCAGTGCTTGCCTTCCATCTTTCCATTACAGGTTTTTAAGTAGCTTTAAGTACTTTATGTGCTTCAGATGAATACAAACACATCTGAGCAGTTTTAAACAGCCCACTTCTTCCACAGCCTTCTTTGCATTATTTTTCAGTTTTTAGTTCACAGAAATATTCTCCTGTCTTATTTTGATAGTACATGGCTCACTTCCTGTTGTTTCTTGCGTTTTCAGCCGTCAGCCCAGGCAGGAATCTGAGAGTCTGACTCTGCCGTGTTTCTGTTACGGCCACAGCAGCCGATGTTCAGCACGATCCGGTTACTCGGTCCACAAAATCACCTCCACCTTCACCACCGGTAAATCTTTCTCCTTCGTTACCTTCATAATAAAAGAACCCTAACATTTCCTACATTTCAAAGTAAAAGTGCACAATAAGTGAGGTGACAGACTCTGGTGTGCTTCAGGTGTGGAGGACTGGAAGGTGGGGACGATGCAAGGTGAGACTCCAGCCGATACTCACTTCCGCTGGTCACCGAAACACCAGGACGTGGAGGTGATCTCCAAAAACAGCCTGCCGGTTTACCTGTATGCCCCAGGTGAGTCAAGCCCCACCTCTTCTAACAGCATAGCCCCACCCACACTTCTTTGTCTTTCTTTTCATTCCTGTCATGACTGATGTTCTCCTTTCTCACAGACTCTTACCTCGGGAACCAGCTGCTGAGTTACGGCCAGAACCTCTCCTTCTCGCTGCGTTTGGACCGCGGCGTCCGATACCCGTCCGTCAACGACGTGATCCTGGAAGGTGGCGGCTTAAGAGTCGCTGCCTCTCTGGGTGACCTGCGATCTGTGGTCCCCTGTGGTCAGAAGATCACCTACAGCTTCAGGTCAGAAAATCCACGGTGTGAAGTCGCTGAAAGTTTGATGGTTTTGTCTGAAGCGCTAAACATGACGTGGAGAACAGATTTGATTGGTCGGGTGTTATTATTGGTCAGATAATTGGAGTAAAAAGGCTCAGAGGTCCAGCTAGCAGCTACAGCCACCTGTGTCACCATCCACCTGTCAGTCAAAGAGGCCACGCCCACAATAATGCAAACTTTAAAACTTAAGTCTTAACTCCCACGGGAGTCTGTGGGAGCCCTGCGACCTGTCCAGGGTGTACCCCGCCTCTCGCCCTATGACAGCTGGGATAGGCTCCAGCGCCCCCAGCGACTCTGAAAAGGATCAGCGGAAGCGAATGGATGGATGGGAGTCTGTGGGGACTCACTGCTGGAGCCCCTGGTGGGCATTAGTGGGACTGTCACTGCTGCTTTCTCCTCAGTTTCTGCTATAAATGAATGTTAGTGAAAGTCATTGAACTTTAATGCATTGTTCCAGCCGCCTGCAGCAGCTCTGCAGTTTGAGAACACTGGCCTGAAATATCAGGTGTCGTGTTTTGATGAGGCAGAATAGCTCCCACTTACACTGTGACTGGCATCTCTGTGTGACATCATTTGTCCAGCAGGAATGTGAAAACGTTTCCAGCCCAGCTATCAAAGGTTCAGACAGCCAGGCTTCTCTGAGGCGTGAACATTCCTGAGGCGAGGCTGTTAATCACAACAAGTAGAGACGCAGCAAGAATCTCAGGCACTCCGTTAGTACCTGGCTGTGTTTACGAGGGATTTACTGCATGAGCGATGTGGAGAAAGTGGGTGGAACAACACTGCTCCAATAAACGTGGAGTCTGACCTGCAGATGTTCTTCATGCCTCTCTTCTCATGCACACGTGGGTGAAACTATGATGGACCTTCGGAGCTGAATGCAATGAGCCGAATCAGAATTTCTCTCAGACTCTGATACATTTAATGAGATTTAATGTCATCGTGATACCAAATTCTTTCTTGTTTGCACATCTGGCTACACATCTGGATTGATTTAGTCAAGAAGTCACTTGCAGTCCAAATATTAGCAAAGCAATAAGAAGAAACACATCAAAATGATTCCTGTTTTCTCGGAGGTTCATGAGCTTCCATGTTGAAGGACAGTGCAGGGAGAAGACGTCGTCTTCCTGAAACATTGTTTGAACTTCTGTCTTTTTCTGAACAGACTGGACGAGCGGCCCGGCAGCAAGTGGAGGCCTCAGCTCTCCGCCCTGCAGTTCCAGACGCTCCTGCAGAACCTCACAGCCATCAAGATCCGAGCCACGTTTGGAGACACCGGTGAGCCCTTTTCCTTCTCTTCCACAGAGAAGAAAGAGATAAAATCCAAGAAAAGAACAACAAAGAGTGAAGGATGAGCGGCTCTCGCACACAGTTTCATGAGCTGTTGTTTCTTTTTTCAGGACGTGGCTACCTCGATAGCGTGCAGCTGGTGACTGCGCAGCGTGGAGACGGCGTCCCGGCCCGCTGGGTGCACACCTGCAGCTGCCCGCCGGGTCATGAGGGCGAGTTCTGTCAGCGGTGTGCGCCCGGTTTCAAACGCAGAGACCCCGCAGATGGAGCCTTCAGCCCCTGTGAGCCCTGCAGCTGCAGAGGAGGCAGCTGTGACCCGCAAACTGGAGACTGTTACTCTGCCGATGAGACGCCCGCGGATCAGAGCTGTTCCCAGGGCTTCTACAGAGACCCGAGGCGGCCGGAGACCTGCGTGAGGTGTCCCTGCGCGGATGGCGTGTCCTGCTCACTGGGTCCTGGTTCTCTGGAGCCTCGCTGTGAGAGGTGCCCATCAGGAACCTCTGGTGAGACGACATCAACAACATGATGTTTAGTTGATGTTTTGTTTCAGCTCTTAAACGTCTTTAGTTGAATTTGAATAATTCTAGAATATTCTAACCTGACTGTGTGTCTCTGTCCTCAGGTCCTCGCTGTGACGTTTGTCAGGAAGGTTATTATGGCGACCCCCTGGGTACCGGAGGGGTGCAGCGTCCCTGCATACCCTGCCACTGTAATGGTCACATCGACGTCAGAGTGCTGGGAAGCTGCGACCGCAACAGCGGCGAATGCCTGAAGTGCGTGAACAACACGAAGGGACGGCACTGTGAGGACTGTGTGAGAGGTTTCTACCACGGGCAGCCCACCGACGCCTGCAAACGTAAGAACGACGCACAGTCAGAGGAGTTTCTGATGTAGACCTCTGGGTTTCATCTGCAGGGAAATCTTTGTGTTCTTTACTGTAAAATTGAATCTTAGATGTCAGAAAGCAGTAAAACAGTTTTTTACAAACAGAACTGACATGTTTCAGTTTCATGAGCTGCTCAGAGAGAAGCTGTTTAATAATCTTTTAAGCTCACAGCAAAGAAAATCATCAGAATTGTGGTTTTTGATGGTGGTGTTGGGTTGCAAAGCAGCATGCAGCTGCCCAGCAACTGTGTGCAGCTAAAACAGCTTAAACATGGCTGCGGTTACCTCGATGTGTTAAAGTGTATCAGCTGATCAACGCTAAGCTCAATCTTGTTTTTCTTTGGTGCTGTATTGATCATTTACTTAATGAATATGCAGAATAAGCATCAGTTACAGAAAACAGTGAAGTGAAAATTGAATTTAAATTTGAACCAAGTTTAAAAAACAACATGATCATTAATTTGAGCAAAGCTAGTTTATATTAAAGTTTCAAAGACCTTTAAAGCACAAAACATTGGCCCACATCTGGAAACTTCTCAACACCCCCACAGGTGGAATGCTGCCCCCTGCTGGTGCACCTTTTAATTACACTTTTTGTGCTGTGACGGTTTTCCCAGATGTGATCCAGCAGTAACATCTTTTCCTGTTTTCCCGTCAGCGTGTAACTGTGACGTCCAGCGCTCGGAGTTTGATCAATGCGATGCTTCCGGGCAGTGTCGGTGCAGACCGGGCTTCGAGGGTCTGAGGTGCCAACGATCCAGCTGCCCCGCCTGTTTCACCCCCATCAAAGCAAAGGTGGGGTACCTGTAACAGGCGCCTGCTGTCATACACAGAAAGTGTTACGTTTATTTTACAGAGCGCCCCCTGCTGTGTGGATGCTATATTTTCCATATCATACCACCTGAGGCTTTGAGATATTACATTTGCAGTTTATGATCATCATAATAAAACAATATTATCACAATATCACCCTATAGAAACTCTGAAGTTTCATCTGCTTATTAAGACACTGTGGCATCTAAACGTATTCCTTTTGGCTCAGATGGCTGCTTATGCTGCCAAACTGAGGGACCTGGAGTCTTTGTTCTCTGACACGGACGGAGGATTGAAACCAGCTAATAACAAGGAGATAGAGGCCGCTCTGACAGATGCTATGGAGCAGGTGGACGACATGATGGAAGACGCCAAGCAACTCACAAGTAAGACAGCATGTTATCTGTGCCATCACCGGAAGGCTTTTAGGACCCAGTACCAATTTGCCAAACACTAAACTAAACCTGTGACTGCTGAACATGTTGTGACTTCTTGTATGTTAAAAGTAAAATATGTGAGTATAATGGGAAAATGTACTAATTCCTATGTTTATAAGTGATCAGTCAGCTGCTGTTTGTTACAGTTACAGTTAGTAAAAATAAAAATCCACATTGTAGAAGCTTTAATAAGAAATTTTTACTCAATAACTTGGTTAAGTGAACTTGCAGTTTTTAGAAGAACTTAGTAGACCTGCAGCCGAATGGTTTCGCTCAGGTTTCCATAGCAGATGTACTGGAGAAGGTTTCATTGGTTAAAATAAAGTCGATTTCTTATTGTTTGTCTGTAACAGAAGTGGAGAAGAGGCTGCAGGACCGCCTGTCGTTCATCAGCAAGCAGCAGCTGGACGAGGAGGAGAATCTCCTAAACATCAAGGACGCAGCCGCTGACATCAAACTGCAGCAACAGACGTACAAGACGAAGGTGGGGGAGGTCCAGAAGCTGATCGAGGAGATGAAAGTCCAGCTGGAGAAGGCCAAACCTGACCTCGAGTTCGCTGTAAGGCTCCACGCTGACAGACGCAGAGATGAACACGTCGTGTTTGACAGAATCATTATTTTATTTTAGAGGGGTTGTGTTGTATTTGGGTGTGCGTGTATTTAGAGGCAACAGGCAAAGGTTTAGAGAAGACAAGAAATTTTGGGAAAACAGAAGCTGACAAATTGGCAACGATGTTTTCTTGTCTAACCTCTGTTTATTTTTCAGGATGTACCTCAGAGCGACTCTCCGCTGGGTTCAAACGACCTGTCTTCGCTGGTGACGACGGCTACCAACCTGGCTAACAAGTAAGTGCTGATTTCACAAATTAGTAAGACGTTTTTTGGCTACCATGCAGACCGGTCCACGTTACCCACCGTCTCTAACGCCGACGCCTTTGCCTTCCAGTCATCAGATGTTCGCAGACGCTGTGGAAAGAAACGCTAACAAGGCTCTGAGTGACTCGCAGCAGAGTCTGACTCTGGTCAGAAACCTCATGAACAGAGAGAACAAAGTGAAAGAGCTGATTGGAGACCTGAAAACCATGTAAGTATCTCCTCTGAGCTTCAGAGACAAAGACTCTTTTAGACTCTGAATCAACCACTTTGTTGATTTACGTGCACTTTGCATGTAAACGCTTCAGATTTGTTAATGACAGCAGAATCTAAACCCGGTGCCTAAAGACTAAACTGGAGCCACCTGTGTGTGTCCAGGTATGAACAGACTTCAGCTCAGGTGAAGGGTTTTGAGAACCAAGCCAAACGTCTAAGCAGCGATGCCATAGAGGAGAGCAAAATGGCGGACGGCATGTTGAAAGACATCGCCAACATGGAGCAAAACCTCCCCCCATCTCTGCAGGTAATGGCTGGAGAGGACAGATTCTTCTTTTTATTATCATCTACTTGTTCAGTGTCTCTAACCTCCTTTGTTCTCCCATGATGCACAGGGGGCGACTGATGCGATGCGTTCCAGGGTGGATGGAGTGACAGAGGCGATGGATGAGAACCTCGCAGGCATTGATGCGCTGCAGCAAGACATACTGAGAGACAAGGCTGTCGCTGAGGACCTGCTGGCCAACGGCAAAGCTGCCCAGCAGGTACGAAAGTGTCACAGATTCACCTCTGGTGAGCAGGAGATGTCCAGTTAAAGGAGGAAATGGCTAAATGACCAAAATCGTTTGAGTATCAGTAAACATGTTTATTTCTGCTGTAACGTTGGACGTTTTAACAATCAACACCTCTGTTCTCAATCCCTCGCTGCAGGAGTACAACGGCCTCGTGGACAGAGTCAATGTTGCCAAAGCTGACACCGAAGGAGCCATCAAACTCATCAACAGCAAAAGTGATGAGCTAGAAGATGCCCTGAAAACCCTGAAAGGTAGGCTCACCGAGCGATGGGGCGGCACTCACCGAGCGATGGGGCGGCACTCACCGAGCGATGGGGCGGCACTCACCACCATAACTCTAGCGGCAGGCTGATGCCACTCTTCTTTCTTCTCAGGCTTCGACCAGCAGATCGCAGGCAGCAAAACAAAGGCAGACGCTGCCATCAAGCGTCTGCCTGACATCAAGACCACCATCCAGCAGGCTGCTGGCAATAATAATGCAACGCTGTCCATCCTGGGAGATGTTCAGGACAGTTATGATAACGCCCTGGAAAACATCAACAAGCTCGGGGACGTGGTCACTGGTCTGGAGGTAGCATGAATACTGTGGCATTACTTTATGACGCATTCTTTATGTTGGAAATGATAAAACAGGCGAGACGTCAGGGACAAGTTTACGTTTGTTGAAGAAAGCAGCTGTAGAATTGACTCTGTGAAATTTCTTTAAACAAATGTGTTTGATTGGTTATTTTTTAAGTTGAACGGAGACTTTTGTCTTTACCCTTCAGGGAGAATTTGCATCTTTGCCGGCTCATGACAATATACTGGAAGAAGCTACCAAACTGAACAGAGAGGCGACTAACCTGAAAACAACGGCGGGAGGCGTTGTTGGAGATCTGGCCTCCGAGCTGGAGAAAGCTGAAAACCTGCATGCTGACGCCCAGGAGGTAAACTGACCACACTGAAGTAACCTGTCACAGACGCACAGACGCACTCGTATAAAACGATGGACACGGGGTTAAAGATGTAAATGTTTCCCCTGCAGGCGTCTTTGGGAGCGGGTGGAGCTTACAACAACGCCAGGCTGGTCAGCGAGGAAGTGCAGAAAACTCTGCGAGAGGTCCAGGGTCTGCTGGCTAAAACCAGTACGTACACTTTTTTATCTGACTCACACTTTGGGAGTTTAACCTGAAGTCCTGTTTTATTTATGAAGTTGCAACGCGTTGCTTTTTATCTCCAAAAGTTGATTCTGTTCATCTGGACGTAGCGTTTGTGGGAAACAGAATCAACTGTTGGAGATTTCTTTTCCTGGAGACGTTGCTTTTTAACGGGGTCAGCTTCACAATCTCCAGAAAGGCCTGAGTGCCCTTCTGAGGCAGCACGAGCTGCTTCCTCACCGCGTCTACTCTCTTTTCTCAGACCAGTCCAGTGCTGTGGATTTAAAGAAGGTGAAGCAGCTGGAGGACTCGTTGGCTGGTGCTAAGAAAGCTGTGGAGGGCAATCTGAGCCCCCGACTCAGAAACATGGAGGAGCAGGAGGCCGCGCACATGCGCCAGCTCAACTCGATCAACCGCGACATCGACACCATCCTGGCAGACATCGCTAACCTCAGGGAGATCCTGGCATCCATCCCCAACGGCTGCTACAACAGCCCACCCATCGAGGAGGCCTAAAGCGTGACCTGACTTACTGCCATCACTTTGTGTTTTTGCACTTTTCAACTACTGACAACCTTCTTTTTGTCTGTAATACATAAAAATATTGAATTATTTAGAATCCGTATCTAACGTGCTAACTCGTTTCTAAACCTCTGAGTTTGAATCTTGCTTTTTAAAATTTAAAGACAAATCACCTCCGATGTTTTCATTCATTTGTCCCTAAATCTAAACTGTACGACACCTTAAACTCATCACGTAGGCATAAGACATGTGCTCCTTACACATTATTTTTCTCTATTGAATGATTTTGTCTAAATCATTCAGTTTTTAGTAAAAGGATCTTTTGGAGCAGATTAATGCACTGCTGTTTCCTTCTACGCTCAGCGGGGAGTATCTGCTGTTTTTATAAAAATATATTCTGTGTGTTTGCATTCTGTGAATATATGTTAGAGTATTTATAACTGTACATACACCATCGTTTTTAAACCTTCATGCATTCAGTGTTTTTGTTCTACCGAGTCTGACCACCAAGAATATTTATATGAAAATAAAAGATAAAAGTTCTGACATTTAAACCATGTTTCACTTCATTATTCATCACTTCTTAGATTCATGTAACTGGTATTTCTGTGTGTGGGTCAAACATCCGACGCAACAGACCGGACGCTGAAGACGAGCAGGATGAAATGAGCCCATCTGAGTCAGAGAGGCTGAGGTGCTTTAGTCAAAGAAATATTTTATTTTGGCAGCAGCGAGGTGTGAATGTAACCACAGCTTCAAATGAGTTCAGAAGCAGAGCGGTGACATGGACACGAACACAGCGAAACAAACAAACAGCTGAAAACGGTCAAACTCACGTTTCCTTACATCCTCTTTGGAGAGTGACACTGATGACTGTAATTAAACCTCTGTCCTGATCTGTAAACACACATTTGTGCTCATAAATCACACACACACACACACACACACACACACACACACACACACACACACACACACACACACACACACACACACACACACACACACACACACACACACACACACACACACACACACCTAAAATGCCATCACAGATTACATGTAGAAGAAGTGAGTGCAACAGAAAAGGCAGATTAATTAAAAAGATACGAATTTTCAGCTACATGATACAAAAAAAGTGACTGAAAGCAACCAATCCTTTAAACACACACACACACACACACACACACACACACACACACACACACACACACACACACACACACACACACGCCTGACCGCGTGTAGAAATCGTACGTGTCCCGGGGATGCCTTCTGTACAGAGCGAATAGAAATGGCCGGACGTGGGAGACGATGATCCCCGCTGCAGCGATGTTTTATTTTTTTCATATAGATATTTGATCTTTTTTTAACTTCTTTCTTTTGTTTTTCTTTTTTTGCAAACACGTTCACAACAGATTATAATCTACCAAGTGATAAACACTCATGCCAGAACCAAACTGTCTAAGCATGCAGTCTAAGAACGGGAGCAAACGAGGAGGAAGGATGCTGAACACTGCTGCCGCCGAGGACATCATCTTCATCACTGCAGAGCTTAAGCTTGGCTACAGCCTGATGGTTACCTGCAGTATGTGCCGAGCTCTGGTTCCTGGGGCATCTACGTGTGGAAGAGAGAGCCGGATTATGTGGCAGCAGCGTCGCGGTGTTACATTTTTGCAGAAGAGCTGCAGGAAACGACGGGCCTCATGCAAGAACGCCACAGACTGTAAATAAAGATGGACACAATGAAGCATAACGCCACCTGCTGGTGCTGCTGAGTCATCACGCTCGGACACTTGGTGTGAGCTCTTTCTAACTTTAGTTTTGAATGACGACTGAAGCTTCTAGACCCTTTCGCCCTGCGCTGCTCCGACCCTGGAGCTCCTTCCTCGGACACCGTGCGAGTGTGACGCCTGGGAAAAGCCTGGGAAGGATTTGGGGTTGGTGTTTCACAGCTTACTGGAAATACGGGTCAGTGTTAGCTACTGTAGCTGCACCGTGCACAGACTGAGCCTGGTGCTCTGGGTCCTTAAAGTATTTCTGGTGTGTGTGGAGAAAAGCAGTTTAGAGCCGGAGGTCGTGGCGAGACTTCCTGCACGCCATCATTACACATTTAGGTCATCCAACAAGAAGGTTTTGAACTGGAGTCAGCAACTAGTGGCCGTTACATGGTACTGCAACCTGAGTGACCCACGCACTGATCCAGCCTAGAGGTTTTGACTGGTCCACGTGGTCTAAGGAAATAAGGAGTGTCGATTCAGGGAGGCTCTGATCTTACCGCTGCAGCTCTCCGTCATCTTCAGTCAGCCGGAGGCGCTTCTTGGTTGAAGTGTGGTTAAAGGTGGAACCTGGTGGAACATCAGGTGTTTGGTGACGGGGTTAATTGTGCCGAAATCTTTAACAGCTCAAACAAATTCATGGGGATCATCCTGCTCTGCTGCAGCTGTCTGTCTCTTTCAGTGGACCGTATTTCAGATTGGGACTAAGTATCTGTGGATGTGTAAGCCGGGCCGGCATCCTGAGCTCATGAATGGTTCTTGCATGAAGCCCCGCCCAGCACGATCCTGCGCACACTGAGCATGCCCGACTGTGTCATGCATTCGCAGACCTTAATAAAGAACGAGAAAGAGAAAACACCGCCGTCGCCGCCACAGCCCTGAGGAGTTACCTCTGTGCATCGTCCCCAAGACCTCCCAAAATACCCCCCTCCCCCTCCCCTGATGTAAAGTCACATGACACAGACAGAAGGAGGAGCACTAACGCTCCTGTTGGAAAGCAACAGCTCAAAGAAGAGTATATGTTTGACACAGAAGACAGACAAGTTTTCGATTGAGGAGGAGGAGGGCTCGTGTTTTAAATAGATGATGGTAGTAGGTAGGACCCCCCTCCCCCTCCTCCTCCAGTCTCCCTGTTTTCATGCGGGCAGGTTGTTGTCGTCTCTATCCCGAGGCGTTGATGTACAGCTGACTCTGCAGGATGTAGTCGATGACGGGCTGACTCAGGTAGTCCACAACATGGCCGTCGCCATGCTGCAGCGCCAGTCTGTGGGCGGAGAAACAGACGGCGTAAAGGTCACGCTTTCAACAGTTTGGATCCAGAGTGAATTCATTTTAATGAACCTCTTTGAATGTTAAAACTTTGAAAACCATGAAACTGAAACGTGGACGCTGGTGCGAAAGCGTTTTCTAAATATCTGAGTTCCCACCTGCTCTTGGTGGAGCTGACGATGGCCATCGGGTGGCTTATCGCGTCCTTCACCACGATGATGTTGTCCTGAAACAGAACAGAAATGAGCTGAGACGCTGGAGGATGTTTCTCTGGGTCAAAGGTCATGTGATCTGGAGGTGAGCTCTGACCTTGAACTTGCGCAGAACGGAGGAGTGATTAATGATCCTCTCTGTGTCGGCGCCATCACGAGGAACCACCACGATCCCAAAATCTCCCACAATCACCTCCATCTGAAAGCAGAAGAAGACGAGCTTCAGGCTGAGATCGGTTTGAACGACGGGACGACGACTTCAGCTTCATCAGAGCAAAAGAAAAGCTGACTGAGCTGCTCTCTTTATGTCCTGTTCTGATGGCTGATGCTCATCTCCAGTTAACATGAATCTAAATCCTGTGAGCTGCTCTAAACTCTCCGTTTTGTTCCACTGTTGGCTACGTATGATGTCATAGAGAGGGTTTGTCCTTACATGGTCACCTCAGGCACACAGACTTGAAACCTTCTGTTTGTGAGGGATTAGCCAACCAGAAGAAGGATGGCTCAAAGGGGGAGGAGCTTAAAAAGCACATTTCAGACAGAGCATGAACTGAGGGGCTGCGTTGAGGCCCAGTATAAGACACAGTAGGATTATTTTAAACTGTAAATCATGCAAAGCTGCTCTAGAAGAATCCAAGAATAACACGTTAATGTGATGGAATCACCTGAATGATCTGATAAAATAAGACATTTCTGTCAGTTTAAGCGTTCACATGAGGAAGGTTACCGTTTCCTCGCCGCTTCAATCACAGCTGATGACTTCGTTTCAGCAGTTCTGGTCTCTCCGGTGGACGATCAAGTCACATTACTTCAGATTTATTTGATTTTTGGCGTTTCCATCGCGTTTTTATCTCAGACTGAAAATGTGAGTAAAAACAGGTGGATGGAAACACACCTGCAGTCAAATAAATTCCTCCTAGCTCTGACACACACACCAGGTGAGTGAACCACTGACGCTTTCTTTGACAAGCGGTCGATCGCCTCCTGTTCACTTCACCTCGGTTGTTGACGCAGGAAAGTTTGCTGCAACTTTTCAGTCCTCGCGAGTTTATAACGAACGTTAAAACTGGATCACAGCGTTTATGAGTCTTCATTTAGTGAGACTCATTTCTCCATGAAAACACAGAAAGTGACGTTTCTGCAAAACCTGAAGCTGCCTTTAGTGATGTCAGCAGCAGCACTCTCACCCCACCGGCATCGTAAATCAGCCGTCTGTGCAGCTCAGGCCCGTCACGCCTTGAAACGCTGCTATCAGGAAAACTGCAGCCAATCAGAACGGGACCATTCTGTGTCCTCCAGTTCGAAAGACTTCAAAATAAAAGTAACTAGCCTCATGTGTGAAGTGTTACGGTTTCACTGAAGTCGTACAAACAGACCGACACGAGGTGTCCCCGTTTATCTTCCATAGAAACGTTTCTTAAAGTCTTTCTGTTTCTCCAAATAAGCATTCGACAGGAAGTGAGAAATCTGGATTTCTTGTTATTGCTCAGGCTGTTTAGTAACTTTACATCTTCTAATGCAGCCGAAGGCTGAAGAGACAGCGCGGACACTTCCAGCCGGCCTCTAAAAACACCTCGCTGCGTTTCTGGTGAATTTCACTGCATAAATCTCATTTATGGATCGTCTGCTCTGCGTGCAGCGCCGCTTTGGAGAGAATAATGCTGGAAAATTTTCCCTTGTCAACAACATTCATCGTTACAGCCGAGTCCTGGGATTAAACTGTATATTGAAAATGGACATAGCCCCTGAAGTCCACTTTTGAAGCCTTGAGTTAAGCTTCTGAGAGCTTTAGCTGTGAAAGCTGCTCTCCGGGTTACTGCCTGCGTTACTTTGATGGAGACATTATTTCCAAAATGAACATCAAATAGTTTTCGAGGCACCGGCTTCACTTCGCACACCCAAAAGCTACGTCCATCTTTTATATCCAGCCTACAGTTTGGGAAAAGAGCTGAGGAGCTGGGCTACATGTGAGTGGGGCGGGGCTACATGTAAGTGGGAGGGGCTATGGTATGCTTACATCACTGTCCTTCCACAGGCCAGGGATGCAGAAGGACTCCAGGAGATCACTGCCACACAGGAGCAAGATGCGCAACTCTACAGACGGCAAACAGGCAGGAGGAAAGAGACACGCCCTCAGTAAACATCATGTTTACCGGATCCAAACAAACAAACACAGCAGGAAGGAAAACCGGAGGACACGACACACGAGTCCGCTCAGGTCCACACACTGAAGACCCCACTCACCGATCTCCTCGTATCTCATCGCAGTCCCCAGGTTGGCGTTTTCATCTGACACAGAGAGACAAACACATGTGATTACACGGCGGTGAAGCAAAACACGGGCACACGCAGGCTCCTCGTGATAGTGCCGCCTTGTCTTCAGACAGCTCTTACTGACACACTGAGCTGTGAAGTGGAACCAAATGTTTTGTGACGCCGCTCATACAAAAACCCCAATTTGAATTTAGCTGATTGAAACTTTAAGGGCCTCTCGTTCTGCACCTCTGGACTTCTGCCACACCTGCTAGTTCTGACCAATCAGGCATCACCTTCTGTTCCACTGATCATCACAGGTGAGAAGAGCTGAGTCTGCAGATCTGACCATGCAGCACGCTCATCAGGTATCAGGTCAGGAGCATCACGAGGAGCATGTTTCATCCTTTACTTCTTCTTCTTCTTTCAGGCGCTCCCTCCAGGGCTCACTACAGTGGATCTCCTCACATCCTCCTCGGTCACACAGACCTTCTCTACCTTCATCAATCTTATTTGAGGTCTTCCTCTTTTTCCTCCAGCCTGGCAGCTCCATCTATGTCCCCGCTCTGCACATGTCAATGTTTGGTTTCTCCCCCCACTAGAAAACGTGCAGGCTTAATGCAGTCACATGAGCAGACTGCGCCGCGGCACGCTTGAAGAGGTGAGGGTGGCACCTGTGCTGTGAGCTTATCTACACCCGAGCACAAACTCCGAGGCTTCCTCAATTTGAAAATCGCTTTGTTAAGTAATTAGCACAAAGTTCACATCACCATTTCCAAAAAAATCCCCCAACTGAGGTTCAAACACTAAAAACAGCAGCTGTGCTGGAGGAAGTCCAGAGCAGCACGAGGAGGGAAGGGCGGATCGTCCAGATCAGCTGTGTTTTTGTTGCTTTTATAGAGAAATATCAAAACTTTATGTTAGACAGTAATGAGAAAGAAAGAAAGAATGAACAGCACAGAAGAACATATTCATGTATCCACATAAAAACACTTGTTTATTGGTTATTTTCATTATGTGTGAATGTTGTGGTCGTGTGTGTAAAGTCAAGACATCAAATTCTGATTGTTTCTCCATCTCGTCCTCGATCCGAACTGGCATTTATAAGGGATCGAGCTTTTATTTTGTAACTTCAGCTTTTATTTTGTAATGTTCTTATTTGTAAATTCTTACCAACGAAGGTGAAGCGTTCGATGTGCGGGCGCGCGCAGCAGATTTTGCCCAAACTCTCGCTGATCTTCCCCCACAGCTTGACTGAGAGGCAGAGAGGACGTTTAGAGCCCAGCACCACACATCAGCTCATTAACACTCATTAAGAACCTGAAATATGACTCACTGGCTGTGGGCGTGTGGTTCATGTTGTTGTTGTTCTGGTAGATGGGCGTGGTCTGGTTCTGTGGCTGACCAATCACAGGAGTGGTTGACGGCGTGTTGACGTTGGATAGAATGCAGCCGGTGACTCTCTGAGGACGCAAACATCGTTAGAAACTCTTCTGTAACTTCATCTCGGAGTTGTTACAGGTGCTTTCTGTAACTCTTTCCCCAGCAGGGGGCAGCATTTCACTAGTGGGAATGTTTGTTGCTGTTGAGCCTCATTTCAGTGACGGGTGTAGAGCAGTTTAGAGCAGTTTTTTTGTCACCTTCTGATGATGCTTTTTCATTTTGGAAGGTTTGAAATAATATTGAATACAGAAATTTAAAATACGCGTCTTTAAACTTTGAATTGATCCTGAGACCTTTAGCAGCTCAACCAGTTAAAGTGAGACCAAAGAAGAGTCATGGAAATGACTCAACAAAGGGCTCGACGATGTCTTTCCAGCCGCTGTTACTACAATGACCGATTCTAATGGAAATGAAAAGACTGAGGGGCGTTGCAGATACACAGAGTCAGAAACGCCCACCTTCATCAGGTCGCGGTGATGCTCCAGCACGCTGCAGGTGGTCTGCCAGGTGTCCTGGTAACACTCCCAGGGGTCCACCCTTCACCAAACAAACAGGTAAAGAATGATGAGGACACAAATGCTAGTTTCAGTCTCAGCTGCCAATAAAACGTCCTGCAGATGTTTCACATTAAGAGCCTGCGGGGAACGACGGGGTTCTTTACAATCGTCTGGTTTTGACCAGTGTTTCACGGCTTCTCTCTGGACACGAATCACCTGTGGCTTCACTCAAATTCAGCAACCTGAACCTAGTGTCCTGTTCTCAGTTTCAGCCACCCAAACCCCAAACCTCGTGGGCGTTACTTGTTGTTACAGTGACCTCACAGCAGCCATATTATCGTTCAGATAAATGCATTAAAAAGGCTCCAACAGCACAAACACGGTTATGTGGACATTACAGGAGCACTTCATGTTCCGGCTCTGGCCACTGAGCACCAGCACAGCTGCTTTGTCTCTCTGAGGGGACATTTGTTCACTTCTTCTGTGGTTTTATTTGACGTTGGCTGTTTTTTCAACAAAAACGTGAAAACCACCGAGCTGATGACAGCATATAATAAACAATAAACACAAAGTGTTGATATCAGGGTTATTTCTATTAAATAATAATAACAACTCTCATGTTTCTACCTGCATGACGTCCACAACTCTGCAACTTATCTACCAAAAGTTTTGCTGCTTTTATGATTTACGGCCCCAAAATAAATAAATAAACAACGAGCCACATACTGGCATTTCAGAGCTTTTAATGTGAAACTCCTTGCAGGAAGTCCTGTCTCTAACATGGCTCAAACGTGTTTATTTCCAGAGTAAAAGCCTCTAAAGGGGGTAGAGTCTCACCTGATCCAGTCAGAGCTCTGCACGGCCAGCTGACACATGGTGAGGCGATGTCTGCTGGACACGAGACCCTGCAGACACAGAGCAGCGCCGTCAGCCACGTTTAAAAAACATGAAAAACAAGCATGAAAGGAAACTCATCCTAAACTCACTGAGAAGATGTTAAAAGTGAGCTTTTCCTTCCTGTTGCCAAAGCTCCTGCTCACAGTGGCCCATCTGCTTGTTGGGCTTTTCTGAGATTCCTCTGTGTTACTGTGGGATCTTTACCTGACAGTGTAAACTGTTGTGATTTGGCGCTGTATAAATCAAACTAAATTGAATTAAACAGAGTCCTGTAGTTCATGTGCACTATTCACATCTTTAACCAGCAAATTAGGTTGAATTTAAGTCCTTCTCTTCTTCTTCATGTCCTCCTTCACTACATCCATGAAGCTCCTCTGCGGTCTTCCTCTTTTCCTGCTGCCTGGCAGCTTTGTCTGATATATCCACCCTCCCTCCTGCACGTGTGCAAACCAGGCTCTGTGACTCTGATCCCGCCCATGCTGCTGACTCCCAGTGAACATCTGAACCATTCAGCTCGGCCTCCACAGTCTCCAAACCATCACAGCAGGTCTCACTGCCATCTTGTAAACATTCCCTTTCACCCCTGACACTCGTCCTCCACCCACTCCACCCTGCCTCGGACGGTTCAGCTCAGGTGTTTAATTAAACTCAGAACTAATATCCAGGTAACAGAAAGATGAGTTTTCCAACCAAAATAAGATCTAGATCAAAACAAATCTTCAGCTCTGACTGATTATCCTCGTTAGATTTGAGATTCATCCATCGATCAGGCTCTTATCTTTTCTTAAGCCACAGTTTTCTGTGTCGTCTCATGTGTTTCACCCCTGCGAGGTCCTCCTCCCACCAAAAGGATTAAAAAACTTCAAAGTAATTAAGAGTCTTTCTGGTAGCTCATTAAAGAAAATGTGTGCCGTTCAGAGGGGATGGTGGGAAATCCAGATCAATGAAATATGAAAGCAGGAGTCGTTTGGATAAAACAGACGGAGAGCAGGTGGGAAATGTTCTGCTTTCACGGTGGCTCTAAAGCCGGCCACGTCGCGTTTTCCACCTGTGAATAAAGCCTGACGCACTGCTTTCTGAGGACAGAGAGGTTTGTGAGTCATCGGGCCTGACACACTAATAAGATGAGCGATGTGAATAATCTCCATCGTTAACAATCCATCATTGGGATCGTTCAGCTGCAGGTGACGATGCTGGAAAACAAACATAACTGGAACGAACAGCAAAGTGGATGAAACTGGATTTCTGTAGCATCTATTATTCATGTTGTGTGTTTCTGTAGAGGCAGAGCAAAAGTAGGACGAGACCTTCATTAATTCCTGCAGGAAGCAGAGTGGAAAGCTGCAGCTGCAGACAGCGTGATCTGTGCTCGACTCTAACATACGAAACACAGTCTGCACTCTGCAGGAGGATGAAGCCGCATGTTAAAGGCATCTGTCCGCAATACTAACAATAACCAAGATGTAACATCTGTTTTTCAACCTTATTACCATTCGTGCGGAGCAGAAATTGTTTGGTTCTAACTGGATGATTTATATTTCTGCGCATGCCTGGCTGGCCTCATTCCAATCTGGTCCTCCTGGCGTTCTGTTTCACAGCACTGCGTACGTGTTACCGTCATTTTCAACGTGCAGTTTTATTTACTGAGGTTGGTTGCACTTCTGGGAAAAACTGTACCTAGATTTCAAGATTTAAATTATTTATTGCAGAAAAGTCCAATGATCACAAACTGTATATAAATGATGGAAGTAGCCACGTCACAAGGACATTTTCTTGTTTGTTGGTTTTTAAGCTTCACGTCAACATTTTGGCCATTTATGTTGTTTTTATGGTGCCAGCAGTGACGGGTTATTAGCTAATGCTAGTTAGCAAGCTACATCCAAGCACAGGATTTCACTGTGCACCCAAACTGCAGCTTAGCCGTCTTGATAGGTCTGTGAGTACAACAACCTCACAGCAGCCAACGGCACAAACGCCGTCCAGAGCGCCATTTCAGAGGCTACAGTTGGCTCAGATGAAGCCTAGCAGCAGCTACAGCCACCCGTGTCACCATCCACCTGTTAGTCAAAGAGGCCACGCCCCTAACAATGCAAACATGTGTTTTTGGTTAATTCTAGCTGAAGGAGCTATACGGGTTTTATCCTGAACAGGGCTGAACTCTCACGATGTTGACTTGAATCATTTTTGTCACTTTTCAGAAAAACTCCTCATCATCATCAGCGACCTTCATCAACTAATAACGCCAGCCTATAAGGAAAACACAGCTCTGCACTGAAGCTACCACACAACACTGCAACAACAACGTGAACAGACAAGCTCCTGCATCATTGTATCTGGTTTATGCATAGAAACAATGAGGCATGAGGTCAAACTGAGAATTACAAAATGATCCTTTATCATCTTCATGAAGGAAAGTTTAGAAAAACAGAACGAACTGCCACCGACCCCATGAAACGATTCAAGGCTCACTCACAGCTTTCCCGTAGGAGTCGTGCACCGGTGAGATGATCCCTCCGATCACAATGAAGCGTCCCGTTTTGTGCAGATATTCTCTGGCTTTTTCTGCAAACAAAGGAACAAACATAAAAAGATTTTTTTTAATGTTTTAATGTCCAAGATTTTGTCAGCCATGGTTCAATGTTTGCAGCAGGTTGGTTTACTTACAAACAAATACCAAATCTATGGCAAAGTTACGCTGAGCTAAGCCTAAAAACAGGGATGGAGAAACATTCAAGTTAAATAAAAACTACAAAAAATGAAGTGAATTGAAGTTGGTGGTTTGATGAGATCTTTACATGACGTGAGTTCAGTGTCCGTGCTGTAATACCAGCGCTGAATCCCTTCATCATAATTAGCTCCAAAGTTATAAAACACTAAACCTAGCTTAATCTAATTGAACCTAGCCTAGCCTAGCGCCCTCTGTGCCTCCTGCTTCTACCTGGGTGAAGCAGTGAGTGGCTGCACCTGAAGGGTGGATGTGGTGAAGAGTATAAAGCCGGCTCTCTCAGGCCGTTCAGCCTCTCTGGGCAGCTTCCACTGGTCTGTTGGGTTATTTAGGTTTTTGCACACTTTTTAACACACTGCATACATTAAACAGCATCCATCACTGACACTTTCACACTGCTACACGCTTCGCTACATAAACAGAGGGACTGGATTCAGTTTGTCTGTTGCCAGTTTGAGTCACAGTCAAAGCAATAAAAATGAAAGTGAAACAAAAGAAGTCACTCTGGAAAACACCTGAGACTAAACTGAAATGAAAACAAGAAAACAAAAATGAATCGAATAAACAAACAAACTAAAATAAAACACAAAAACTAGAAAAACTCTTTAACGACGGTCAGCGGGGGCACAGCTGGGTTTAGTTCCTTTGCTTGTTACATTCAAGCCCCAAGTCCAAATCATTTTTTCCTGTTTTTCTGTCCCACTTTAGGTTCTTGAAATATTTTGGCTGTGGTCTCTGCAGCGACTCACGGTCGTATCAAACTAAACACGCAGGCGTCTCCACTGGAGCTCCAAGCTAACAAAAGAAAAAGGTGGATAATATAATGAGAGATGGAGGACAGAAGAGCCTACATCTTCACCGAGTGTAGAAGGAGCCTCGTTTATCCTCACAGACTGTTTCTGTTATCTAAGAACATCATTTATTCACAGAGAGCTGTTTCCATGTTTGAACCCACACATCAAGAAAGATGTGGAGTCGCAGGCCGAGAGCAGAGACGATGGCACGACGTTTCTCAGCCCAGTCGTGAAGCCTTTAACTTTTATTTACTTGAAGCGTCTTCAGGATCAAAGATCATTAACTTCCTTTTGTTTAATCAATGAGGATAAAACCTTTAGAAAGCTCAACAGTAAAGACTCATCGCTTTCTATATTTGCTCCACTCTGTCAAAAGCTTACATTTGTATTTGTATCTGATTAAAACAAAGGCGTGGGAACCACGTTAGAGTTTATGTGACCCTCTGATCCAGAACTCGTCGCCTGTCCCATCAGGGGGTGACAGCTGTTAATGAAGAATCAGCCTCAACAAGCAAACTGTGAGCGGATGAAAAAGAAGCTCTGACCACATGAAGGCAGAAAACTTCAGATTAAAGAGTTTCAGAGTTCAGACATTCAGCGGGAGGAAGAACAACAAGCAGGACGTGGAGAAGAGTTCAGCAAGAAAACAGGAAGTCCACGAAACAAGGAGAGAGAAGCAAAGCCAGGCGCTGAAGAACAGGAAACAGGAAACAGAAGCAACAGGAACAGAAGAAAATCTTTTCTCATTTTAATGTTTTATTGTTTAAAGTTTGAACATTTTAACAGTGTGATCGTGAATATGCCTCAAACTCAGTGTGCAGTAACACAAACTAACAGCCTTCTTATAGATTTATATTTTAAATGTCATTTTGTGGGACGTAGTTGTGTGTAAATGGTGGGTGTCATATTTAAAGATCTCTTCGGTTCACAGTGATACAGAAACGTTCGCATCACATTTGCAGGACATCGTTTCAGGTTTTTTCCACATTTAGTTTTAATTCGGTGCCACAAACCTGGTTTTAGGTGACCTACATACACAGGGACATACACAAGTTAACCAGCAGGGAACTGCGTTTGGAGAAGAGCTGAGTTCACAATGACTTGATGTTTGTTTTAATGGATAAATTGCAGTTCAGAAGGATTTAAAGGACAAACAGCGATGACTCTTATCGATCTTTGCACTTCAAAGAGATCGTTGCTCGTTGAAAGGTCACGTGACACAGCCCAGTGAATGACATCAGCTGAACGTTAAACTCTGTTACGTTTTTCCATCTCTGTGAATTATTCATCTTCCAGAAATGAATCACGAGAATGTCTCCAGCTGAGAACAGACCGTTTCTGTTTGTGCCTCCTGATATTACAGTAAACCTGTTTATTAATTTGACTGTATTCGTGACGCGGTTCTTCGTGGGAGACTGATCGCTGACCGTCGTGTTTTCCGCTGTGACGCGATGAAAGGCCTCTGAACGTCCAGCAGAACAGTCACACTAACAGTCGCATCATTGATCCTGCAGTCGTTTTGATTCTATGATGAAAACATGTTCTGACCACACTCCGACCTGTAACCTCCGCTAACGCGCAGGGAAAGGCGGCCGAGCAAGGCACTAACACCCCCGGTCTGCTCCCCGCACGCTGACGGCCTCCTTACACCAGTGTGCGTGTTTTTGTCACGGTTTGGCTCGGAGGGTTGAGGGGCAGCTCCGTGTTTTTCCTGAACGTGGGCCCGGGCTGCTCCGTACTGCGTTTGTTTGAGTCGTCGGGATTTTACCGGAGCCGTCGCCCGTTTCAGCACCACCCTCCCGGACAGCGGCCGGAGTCCGGCTCGGAGCTTTAGCGCGGATATTCAGCACCGGGGTTCCGGTGATCTTTATCCCCAAACACACCAAACACACCCAGACCTGCCACCACCCCATCCCCCACCTCCTTACCGAACATATGGATGTGTCCTTTGGTGATGGGGTTGAAGCTGCCGCAGGACAGCAGGATGACGTGGGTCTTCGTGCTCTCCGTCATGGTTCTCCTCGCTCTTCTTTAGTCCCGGTCCCGGTCTTGGTCCCGGTCCTGTCGGTTCTGTGGAGCTCGCCTATAGAGGAGCAGCCGCAGCAGAGAGAGAGGGAGGGGGAGAGGAGGAGAGAGGGGGAGGGAGGGAGGGGGAGATAGAGAGAGGGAGGGAGGGGGAGAAAAGGGAGGGAGGGAGGGAGAGAGGGAGAGAGAGAGAGGCGGGGGGGGGGGGGGGGGGGGGGGGGGCTGCGGCAGCGTCAGTGCGTTACAGACACCGCACCGCGTTCAGGGCACGCGCGCGGCGCGCGGCCTCAGTCGTTCCCTTAACGACCAGCAGCGCATCAGTCTGACCGGAGCCCTGACCGTCTACTGCGCATGCTCAGGAAGGGTCAAATTCCTTTGTCCTTGTTATCGTCCCACGTTCAGGATCTTTGGTCCAAACCAGCGACGGACAAACGAAGCTTTGAATCGTAATTAAAAACAGTTCATTGCTATTTTAAACACAGGCCTCTGGTGACACCTGGTGGACAAACATATGAAGAGCAGCTTGAATCTGCCTCAGTGTGACTCTGTTCTCTCTGCCCACTGTTATGTCTATTTTTGTAATAAATCATTTTGATGATTAAACCTTCCTTCGTTAAACGTGTGTCATGGTTCTCCTTTCGCTGGTGACTTCTTGTTACTACTAACACCAGGCTGGGAGTATGTCTGTGCTGTGAGGTCCCTGCTTCCACGTCATTATGCAATTAACCAGCGGACACATATGTTTATATAAAATACACTAAAACTTCTATAACTGTGCATTTCTTTTGTGCATTTTACACCTGGGAGCAGAATTGCTGATGAACTGGTTTTTATTTAGGAACAGGCAGAGCGTCTGGCTCCATGTCTCTGATCACTGATTCACTATCTCTCGCACAGAATCACCAAAACACAGCAAAACCCCACCAATGACTCACTTCCTTACAAACCATTAAATCAGGCACTGAAGCAGCCACGTGCTGAATGTCACTGATCACGTGACTCTGTTCAGATGAACCACGCCTCGGCCATGTTTCTGAAGCAGCGCTTTGATGTTTTTAAACTTCAGCTTCAAACATTTATTTATCAACACGTTCAGTTCCAAATATTAAAAACATTGTTTTTAACACTCAGATTTGTCAGAGTTCAGACCTGAATGGGCTGAAACAAAAGTTTTTCCACAGCAGTCCAGAAAATTCTGAATACCTCAGCTGGAAATCCCAGAAATGCTTCCCATCAGGAGAGGACCAGAACATCTGTGCTGGGAGGAAGTGTCTGTGAGGCAGCTCTTTATTTTAAGCCCCTCAGGTGACATGTTCTCTGGATGAGAAGCCTGTGTGTGTGTGTGTGTGTGTGTGTGTGTGTGTGTGTGTGTGTGTGTGTGCTGAGGCCAAACCTGTTTGTGGAACTGTGTCCACATCTGAGAGAAAATCCACCCACGGACTCATCAGGTGTTTGCTCCTCCTTCCACTCCTGGTTTTTCTTGGACTGTCATAACATAGTGCATTATGGGACATAAAGTGGTCGCCATGGTGGCCTGCTGCATTATAAACTGTCACAACCGCACACTTGACCAGAAGGGGACCCCCAGGGAAATGACGTCAGGTTTTTCCAGTTTCCCATGTGGAAGCAGCAACAGGGACCCGAGATCTCTGAGCTCACGAGGAGGTGGCGTACGGCCTGGGTGGAGCTGTGAGGTGGAGAAGCCTCACCTTCAGAGACATCTTCATAAACACGTTGGTGCGCTCGCAGCACTTTCACGCCGGTGAGGCAGATTAAAATTAGTCTAGAATCTAGTAATCATCCGGGCCGCAGCCCGCCTATTGGTGACCTCAGCTAAAATGCATTTACGACTCCCTGATAGGTCAGCAGGCGATATCCTTCACTTCCATTGGTAGTTATTTGCTTTACTCACCTGAGACTTGAGAGCGGTTTAACTCTGCACTCGTACACCTGCTGCTGCTTCAGTCATGAATTTGACCAACGGTCTGTAGTCGTTGCGTGGCTTCAGATCGCAGCTCTGGGATGACTGATGGATGCCTCATGGTCCTCGCACTTCTCACCTGATGCGCTCCCTTTGGAAACTCTTCATCTGAAAACTGGGTGGTAGCCCGAGACCCGACCATCATCAGCTCTCATCGCTGGATGAGCCACTGCAGGAAGTTTAGCTGGTCTGATGACACCCATATTACCCCCCCCCCCCCCACACACACACACACACACACACACACACACACACTCTAAGGAGCAGTGAAAGAAATGTTATCAGGTTTCTTTGACAAAAGGAATTTTATTTCTACAGGTTCATTTACAGCAGTGAGTGAAACAGTGAAAAGACTGTAATCATAAAATAGACAAAAATATAAACTAAGCAAAAAAAAATTCTACTAAAACTGACCAAACTCAGGAAGTGTTTTCATGGAGAAACACTGATGTAAAAAAAAAGACTCTTTGGAAACATATACTTAAAATAATGAGAAAACTATTGTAATATTAGACACTACACTAATGGTGCAGGAGCTGGAACACTTCCTGTAAATCCAGCCGCACAAAGAAAGAGAAACGTGACGCATAAACATGCAAACAAAGACAAAGTAAGATGGAACCTCTGCTCAGCTCAAGCCAGTTTTATCAATAGAGCAAGTTCCAGTGTTGGGGAGTAATGGAAGACATTTAAAATACAAAAATGTGAGTAACTGTATTCTGTTACAGTTACCGTTTAAAAAAGGTGATAATTACATACGATACATACATATGTTTCATATGTTCGGCTGTCCCCTCTCTAATTTTTAAACGCATTGTCAGAAACCCAAACAAACACACAATAAAGGCTCTGAAGCAAGCGTCCTGTTAATGTTGGTGGCATCAGTTACACAATGGACCTGGAGCCAGCACAACAGAACCAACAGTGCACAGGTAGGAATACATTTATTACTTGGAATTTCCAACAATACTTCATATTTAAAGAAGAAAGGGATGAAATCTGACCGTGCAATGAAAACTGTTTGTCAGCAACCAAGCTGCTCTCAGCGTCAAAAGACTCCAACGTAAAGAAACATCTGGAAGTAAGCTCTTTTTTAAAACTAACATTAGCCGACTGCAGCTACCTTGTTTTAGTTGTGGTAGCTACCTGGGTTATGTGCCACTTCAGTATCTTCGATTTTACTACTGCTGTGTGATTTATTACTATTAGAGTGCAGACTGCTAAACTTGGTGGAAAGCATTAACAGCCTGCTAGGTGCAAATAATCATGTGCAGTTCCTAAAGCAGTCTATGAACTAACCTCAGCTAACGCCAGCTAACAATATTAGCTCAGTGGCAAGTAGCCTTCAGTAATAGTAACAAATCACACAGTACATCCATGTAGTTGTAAAAACCATGACAATATATCAAGTAATCTAAAGTATTCAGAACATGTTACTGACATTAAGTAATTTAATGAAATATGTTACAAACTACATTTTGGGGCATGTATTATGTAATCTGTAGTGGAATACATTCTAAAAGTAACCTTCCAACACTGCCAAGTTCACAAGAACAGTCATCTCAAAGAGCTTTATGGGTAAGGTTCACATCCCAGAATGAGGTCTGCAGATTTTTGCTTTCAATGATGAAAAAAATTATTAGGATTAAACCACTTTTTATTTTAACTATAAGGGTTGTGTGTGTGTGTGTGTGTGTATACAGTCAGTAAAAAGACATTTTAAGTTCAATAACTGGCCAATAATGATCTAAGTAATTGTGACTATGATTATCTCTATAACAGTAGCCTTAACTACACTCTTGAAGAGAACCAATCAGACACATGGAGCACTGTGGGGAGGAAGAACTCCCTTCTAACAGGAAGAAACCTCCAACAGGACCAGGCCCAGCGAGGGGTAGCCTGCACAACTGCCATGGGGGGGTGACGAGAAAAAGAAGAGAGATAAGAAAAAGTAAAAGCCTTAACATGTTGTAACATTAACTTTTTTTTCTCATGTTTACATCATGAGAACAGCACAAAAGTGAACAAAACAGGAGACGAAAGGCAGCATTTTTCAAAATATGCAACGTGTTTCTGTAAAAATCAAAACTTACAGACCGGACAAATCTGACAGCCTCACTGTCGGCTCTGAAAGATCAAATCATGATTCATTTGATCCATCGAGTACTTTGTCACATGCAATAAACTACAGAGCTCTGAGATCTGAAAGTTCCTCTGTTAACCTCTTTTATTTTCCTAAGCGTCACTTGAAGATAATCCCACAGAGATGTTTCAGGACGACGATGTCTCGCCTGTGTGAGTTCGCATGTGGCGCCACAAATGACTGCTTTGAACAAAGCTTTTCTCACACATTTGGCAAGAATATCGCTTCTCACCTGTGTGAGATCTCATGTGGGAAGTCAAATGATGCCTTTGACTGAAAGTTTTGTCACATGTTTTACACGAGTATGGCTTCTCACCCGTGTGAGTTCTTACGTGTACAGTCAAGTGACCACTGCGACTGAATGTTTTCCCACATATTTCACAGGAATACGGTTTCTCACCTGTATGAACCGAGGTGTGACTTTTAAAGGTCGATAAGACAGAAAATGCTTTCCCACAGATGTTACAAACATACGGTTTTTCACCTGTGTGAGTTCTCATGTGACACTTCAACGTTGACGCGTCAATAAATCTTTTCTCACATACCTCGCAGGGATAAGGTTTCTCACCTGTGTGAATTCTCACGTGGGTGGTTAAGTGCACTTTTCGAATGAAACGCTTCCCACATGTTTCACAAGAATAGGGTTTCTTACCGGTGTGAATTATCATGTGAAATTTGAGCCTTGATGCATTTATAAATGTTTTCCCACATGTGTAACAGGGATAAGGTTTCTCACCTGTGTGCGTTTTCAGGTGGGCATTAAAGTGGCCCCTTCTATTGAAACCTTTCCCGCAGGTTTCACAAGAAAACATCTTCTTACTTGCATGAGTTCTCATGTGGGCATTAAAATTACCAACTCGATTGAAACTTTTCCCACATGTTTCACATGTGTATGGTTTCTCTCCTGTGTGAATTCTCACGTGGTCCACCAAATTGCATCGATGATTAAAACCTTTCCCACACGTTTCACAAGCATAGGGCTTCTTACCCGTGTGGTTTCTCATGTGGGCATTAAAATTACCAACTCTGTTGAAACTTTTCCCGCATGTTTCACATGTGTATGGCTTTTCACCAGTGTGAATTCTCATGTGGTCCACCAAATTACACCTGTGAGCGAAACCTTTCCCACATATTTTGCAACAGTATCTTTTGTCAACTGTCTGAATTCTTTCAAGATATTTCATTGTGTAAATACGATAGTACTTCTTCCCATTCTCAGTGTCAGGAGGGCTCAGAGGAGAGAGCAGAACATTGTTTGGTCCTGCTTCACTGCAGCCATCTTCCTCGTGAACAGGAGTCACCGTAAAGGTATCAGTCTCCTCCTTCAGCACGACCTGCTCTCCATCCTGACTGGTGCAGGGTTCCTTCCCTTCTTCTTTAATCTGTGAAGATTCTGGGTCCTCTGGACTGGTTCTAACTTCTTCCTCCTCCTCTTTTATCTGTGGAGGTTGGGGGTTCTCCTGACTGGTGCAGAGTTCCTCCTGTTCCTCTTTAATCCGTGGTTGCTGTGGTTCATCCTGGTCCACACCTGAGGGTCTCTCCTGGTCAGTAAGAATCTCCTCCTCTCCATTTTCACGTTGCTGTGGGAGGTCTGGAGGAACAAAGGCAATACGTTACTACACAAATGAAATCTGAAGTGTGCCAAATAATTTGGGCGACACATTTTCAGTCAGAGCAGACCTCAAAGCGGCTAACGGCAGATCAAACGTTAGCTCACTTCCTAACTTCATTACAGAGCATAAACCATCAGAGAGGAGTGTTTTATCTCGCTGATCTTTTGGAGAGAAAAAGGCTGAAGCAGCATGAGTCTGTTACACTGCCATAAATTCAACGTGCAGTTAGTCATCACTATTGCTTACAGGCAAACACTCTGTCACTTTACTCATAGATACCCGTTTGTTTCCTGTCATTTTTGTCCATAGGACAAACAACAATGTATTTTAAGCATCAGTAAGCGAAACCTTTGTGGTGGTGAGAATAAGGAACGGCGGGACCACGGAATATCATTTTGAGCCATTTTTATTCACACTCACCACAACAACAACCACACACACCTGAGTCCCCGTGTTTTAACCCCGCGGGCGTGATTACGGGTGCCGTGCAGGTGCGTCTGCCCTCCCTGCACGGCACCGCAGACCACGTCCCACCACACCTTATTTTACCAAACTGTGCAACAATGTTTTTATCAGAAATCTGGTGAGTTTTCTTCGGTGGAAGGCCAAAACCAGCATTTCTGAAGTTCTCCCTTACAGTGAGACGTCCTCTCTAATAAAACCATCATCTCACAGTGACATATCAATTCCAGATCCGAATCTCCAAGTTAATTAATTGTGCTGATGCAACAGCTCACTTCTAAATTTTGAAGCAAAACGCCTCGCAGCCTGTTATATTATTGTGTGAGGCTTGATGGGGAATAGTGTGCTATGACTTTCGGTGGTGATTCGTCACATGATTTTCACAAAATCCAAAAAACAGAATTTTTCCCGATTCATTTGAATTTGAGAGTGTCTGAAAAAAAAAAAGGGGCACCAATTTTTATCTAGAATTTGACTTTTCAAGGAATTTTGTTGCCACTGGATGATGTCATCACCTGCTCTAAAAACTGAGTCTGGAGAACAAAGTGGAAGAAATGTCTTTCTCTTTATTTCACGCCCAAAACTTTTGCCCTACACGGACCATATGTGCAGGTCCTTCTCAAAAAATTAGCATATTGTGATAAAGTTCATTATTTTTTGTAATGTACTGATAAACATTAGACTTTCATATATTTTAGATTCATTACACACAACTGAAGTAGTTCAAGCCTTTCATCATTTTAATATTGATGATTCTGGTATACAGCTCATGAAAACCCAAAATTCCTATCTCAAAAAATGAGCATATCATGAAAAGGTTCTCTAAACGAGCTATTAACCTAATCACCTGAATCAACAAACAAACTCTAAACACCTGCAAAAGATCCCTGAGGCTTTTAAAAACTCCCAGCCTGGTTCATTACTCAAAACCGCAATCATGGGTAAGACTGCCGACCTGACTGCTGTCCAGAAGGCCATCATTGACACCCTCAAGCAAGAGGGTAAGACACAGAAAGAAATTGCTGTTCCTAGAGTGCTGTATCAAGGCACCTCAGTGGGAAGTCTGTGGGAAGGAAAAAGTGTGGCAGAAAAGGCTGCACAACGAGAAGAGGTGACCCTGAGGAAGATTGTGGAGAAGGACCGATTCCAGACCTTGGGGGACCTGCGGAAGCAGTGGACTGAGTCTGGAGTAGAAACCTCCAGAGCCACCGTGTACAGGCGTGTGCAGGAAATGGGCTACAGGTGCCGCATTTGAACCAGAAACAGCGGCAGAAGCGCCTGACCTGGGCTACAGAGAAGCAGCGCTGGACTGTTGCTCAGTGGTCCAAAGTACTGTTTTCGAATGGAAGCAACTTTTGCATGTCATTCGGAAATCAAGGTGCCAGAGTCTGGAGGAAGACTGGGGCGAGGGAAATGCCAAAATGCCTGAAGTCCAGTGTCAAGTACCCACAGTCAGTGATGGTCTGGGTGCCATGTCAGCTGCTGGTGTTGGTCCACTGTGTTTTATCAAGGGCAGGGTCAATGCAGCTATCAGGAGATTTTGGAGCACTTCATGCTTCCATCTGCTGAAAAGCTTTATAGAGATGAAGATTTCATTTTTCAGCACGACCTGGCACCTGCTCACAGTGCCAAAACCACTGGTAACTGGTTTACTGACCATGGTATTACTGTGCTCAATTGGCCTGCCAGCTCTCCTGACCTGAACCCCATAGAGAATCTGTGGGATATTGTGAAGAGAAAGTTGAGAGACGCAAGTCCCGACACTCTGGATGAGCTTAAGGCCGCTATCGAAGCATCCTGGGCCTCCATAACACCTCAGCAGTGCCACAGGCTGATTGCCTCCATGCCACGCCGCATTGAAGCAGTCATCTCTGCAAAAGGATTCCCGACCAAGTATTGAGTGTATAACTGAACATAATTATTTGAAGGTTGACTTTTTTTGTATTAAAAACACTTTTCTTTTATTGGTCGGGTGAAATATGCTAATTTTTTGAGATAGGACTTTTGGGTTTTCATGAGCTGCATGCCAAAACCATCAATATTAAAACAATGAAAGGCTTGAACTACTTCAGTTGTGTGTAATGAATCTAAAATATATGAAAGTCTAATGTTTATCAGTACATTACAGAAAATAAGGAACTTTATCACAATATGCTAATTTTTTGAGAAGGACCTGTACATCACAGGATAGCCACTGTATTCCTCTTTCAAGTCATTCTCATTGAGATGGGAAGTTGCTGCTGCTCACAGTGAAAATATTTTTCCAATAAAATTTGTTGCAGAGCCACATTTCTGTTTGCCAGGCTCATTCTAGGTCTGACGCTGAGGTACAGCTGTGTGTGTCTTATGTTCTAGGTTTAGTCATATAACTCATATCAATATCAGCACCTTTGATGTTTTTAAGTAGCTACATATAAAGAGACTTTGTGTTAATTACAGATGTTCAGAGGATCCGTTTGCCATCAACCAAGACAGGAAACTTCTTAGGAAAATTAAAATTGAACTTGCTTATTATTTAAATGATTATTTATGTTTTGTTTGTTTTTATAAATAATGAATAAATACGAATTTTTGCCTGGGGGCCCAACAGACTCTACAATCACCACTGGAGGTTTTTGGTTTTAAATAACTACTCTCGCCACAAGGGGGCAGTAATGCAAAATTCCTTTTACTTTTAAAGCCCTTCAGGCCCTCAGAATAACAAATATTAACCTGGAAATTAGCATTTTAATACCTGGGGGAATTTTTCCTGTCACTGCTAGGGCTGAACGATTATGGAAAATAATCTAATTGCGATTTTTTGCCCCAATATTGCGATTGCGATGCGATATGCGATTATTTTTTAAGGTATTTGTCTTCTGTATTATTAAACAAAGACAAGCAATACATCATATAGTATGGCCAATACTATATTACATTAATTTTAAACTGTTCTTTCCTGGAAGACAGACCTCTGTTATGATGACATGAGGTGATGCATGAATTGATGACTGACATTTTTATTTAACTTCTTCAATCACAACAGTATATTTGAACATACACAATAGTTTATTTTTAGCTTACAAACATCTGAGCATAAAGTGCTGACAAGGAACCCTGGTGTAAACATTAAAATGAAAGTCAGTACAATGTGCAGATTGCAGAAATATACATAAACAAAATCAGTGGCTTTACCACACTCAGTTTTTCGACATCTGTGAACTACTAGACAGTCATTCAATTAAAAAATAATATTAAATAAATAAAACTAATAAATAAAAAATACACACATCTTACTGATCTCTGCAGTCAGTAACATTACACATAAAGTGCAAACATAATAGCAATTGTATAAACACACACACAAACACGCCTTTAAAATTTAAAGGCGTGAAATTGGACGGTCTAGTTCTGATTAGCGTCGCCGCTGTCTCGGTGGAGTTTAATAAACTCGGCCGTCTGCTTCTTGCTATCTAAAATATAACCAGACACTGGTGTAAATTCTCGACTGTCTCATACTTCTGTTTAATAAGTTTTCTGTTTGACGTTTAGTCAGCTGTGTAAAAACCAAGGAGGAACCCACCCGGGGGATTAATAAAGTTTTATTTTATCTAATCTAATAACTTTAATCTCAGCCAAACCGATTTACTCACGAACAAACAAAACACTGAAAAAAGCCCAACAATAACATTTTTAGGTTGTCTAAGTGACTTATATATTACGTTTAACCCGAGCAGCGAAACTCCGCGGTGATCTGAAAATGATGTGCCGGGAGTTGTGCCGTTCTCGGCCGCATCAGTAATCCTCGAGCTCCCGGCTAGCTGTCGAGCTGGTGGGTAGCAGACGCCTCTGAAAACGTCGAAGCACTTTTGCAAATATGGGATATCTTGATAAACCGAGCAGATATTTGATGTTTACACAACTACTTTCTCGCCTGAAAATATGTTAAAAGTTTATTTTGTGACCCTGAAAGATTAGTATGAGTAATTTTAAAACTTAGTAGCGGCCGCCATTGCTGGAAACTGGAGTTTGGCTGGGCCGCGCTATGAATTCTGGGATATGGTAGTAATTTGGACAGCCTTCGGCGCGTCGCTGTGACGTAATCGGTCTACAAATGCGGCCTCAGGAGGATGCAGCCCATGAATTGTATAATATAATCGCAGTATAATCGCAGCCTTTGCGGTTAGAAAATTGCACTTGATCATGTCGCGATATTATCGCAAATGCGATATATCGTTCAGCCCTAGTCACTGCTTACAGATCTCTACTGAAACTCAAACACCTATTACTGGTTCCACCTATTTCCTGACCAGGCTCCGGATCACGGGGGCCTCCCTCTTCCCAGCCAGCTTCTCCAACTCATTCCAAGCCATCTGAGACGTAATCTCTCCAGTGTGCCCCAAGTCTGCCCTGGAGGCTTCTCCTGGTAGGACATGCCTGGAACACCTCACCCAGGAGCCATCCTGGCCAGATGCCCGAATATCTCAACTTGCTCCTTGAGGAGCTCTGAGACGCTCCTGAATAACCAAGCTCCTCACCCTCCCTCTGACGCAGAGTCCAGACACCGTTTGGACGACGCTTGTTTTCTCCGCCTTCATCTGTGATCTCACTCACTCAGTTTCTGCCCACAGCTCATGAATATCAAACAATAAGAGATGTACCAAGCTGTGGTCTACACTCACTCATTAACACTAATCTCTAATCAGCCAATGACATGGCAGCAGCTCAGTGTATTTATGCATGTAGAGATGGTGACGACAATCAGCCGGGGGTCAAACTGAGCATCAGAAAATTGAGGAAGAAAAGTGATTTAAGAAACTTTTAGTGTCCTATTTCAGAAACTGCTGATTGGCTGGTTTTTCCCACACAGACATCTCAGAGTTTACAAAGAAGTAGAGCAGGGCGATATGACCAAAAATACTTACAACGATGTACATTTGAAAATTTGCGATAACGATATAACGGACGATATAATTGATGCGAGACAAAATACTGTACAACTCCACAACTTTACTAGTGCAAAAAAACCCCATGAATGTATTTTCACGTAAACAAGCAGCTGTTTTTATGTGTATATATAACATTTTAACAGTGCAAATGCAAATTCCTTGCTGACAGTTTAACCAAAAGGCAAATGGGCTGACATATGCTGAGCATAACCATGTATAATAACCACCAAAGGTAAAAAGAGGAGCTTTGAAACATGGAACTGCAGTAAAAAACAGTCAGATACGTCTAACTTGACTCAACTCATTCTTCACTTTTGTACCATTGACTCATAATGCTGAATTCTCTCACAGCTGCTCTGTTCCCATGTTCTACTGCATGACCGAGAGCCTTGAGTTTAAAATCCGCTTCATGCGCACGTCTCTTAACAGCTGCCATTTTGGGTCCTTATACACAAACAATACGGTAACGTCATGTTGAAGCACGGTACGCATCACTCCGCGAGGCTCAGCCTACGATAGCCGTAATGCTCCGACAGTCCATCAAGCGGTGCAGCTTCGCAGCTTAGCAAAGTCGTACTGAAACATTTTTTGACAGACTTTTGAGTGCCGGACGAAAGCTAAACCAGCTCCACCACTGAAGTTGCAGCATTTTTACAAACCAGTTCTGGTTCATCCGTTTCATTCAGCGATCTGCTTTCACTCTTCTCATTCTCCGTCACCGCCATGCTTTTTCTGCCATGTGTTTATGAAAACACTGCACATGCGCCTTTTCCCTCATATTCTATCACAATATTTCATTTTCTTATCATTGCCTAACATTATACCGGTGTTACCGTGAATGGTATGATACGGCCCAGCCCTACAAAGGAGGTCTGAAAAAGAGAAACTATCCGGAGAGCAGCAGTTCTCTGAGAGGAAGTACCTTCTTTGTGTCAGAGGAGAACGGCAGAACTCTGAGACAGGACGACAGCAGTAACTAAAATCGCTGCTCGTCACATCCAAAGTGATCAGAAGAGCATCTCTGAATGGGCGGCATGCTAAAGCCTGAAGCAGAAGACCACAGCGGGTACCACCGCTGTCAGAACGGACAAGACACCGAGGCTACAGTTTTCAGTCTCACTAAAACTAAAACACAAGAAGGAAAAACGTTTCCGGGTATGATCAGTCTCGAGGTCAGAGCAACCATGGAAACATGGATCCATCCTGCCGGCATCGGCAGCTCAGCCTGCCGCTGGTGTAACGCTGCTGGGAAATCGTCTCAGGTGACTATTACTGTTCTGCATCTCTGTGTCAGTGAGAGGACGAATAGAAACATTCGCTGACACGAATCAGGAGCAAACATGTGACCTCAAATCGCTTTCTGACTTTAAAGCCACAATTTTAGACAAGTGGAGGCTCCACCAGCTGTTCAGATACCACATCACCGTCATCTTCCATTAGTACCATTCTCACACTGCTTTAATACAAACATGTGATGGCACAGACATGATGCAGCACCGATATCGATCCATGAAACGCAGATAAGGAAACAGAATGATTCCTTTGACTTTTGATTGGCCAACAGTAAATACTTTAACTGGTAGTTTATTAGTTTTATATTTTAAGTAACACATTTCAGGTTCAGGCAGGGAGGAGTGCAGCGTGCTGTCAGCATACTTATCAGAATAAAACAGCAGCATGTTCTAATCTGGTTTATCTTGTTCGACGTGGAAGATGGTTTTCTCCTCTGTAACAGTCACTGCATTACACTGATATGATATCAGAGCGACAATGAGCGAGAACAGCGTCACACAGTTTGGATATAATAGTAACAGGAACAAGTACAACAAAATGTTGTTTTTGCTCAACTTTCAGCTTTAATGTGTGACATCATCCAGCTTTTAGATTCTTAAAGAGCCGGATGTGCCTCGTGTCTGAGACGCTGTTACACCAGGACAGGTCTGGTTTCTACTGACCTCCCAACCTGCTGTCAGACTCGCGACATCCTTCACGAGCTCCGTGTTCAGAGATTTACCCTCAAACTGAAGAATCGAGCTCAGTGAAGCCGTTTACATTTCACAGCTTCGTGGACCCTTAAAGTAAACCACTGACAGCAGGCAAACTTACATCAGTACAGCCAACGCATAGCCCAGAGGCGCAGGTTTGACACCAAAGGGGGGCGAAAGCTGAGGATGACGCCGGAAGTGACCCCGTGACTCTCGGCCATGTTGGCTCAGGCTGTCCGCGCGGACACCCGCGTGCAAGACCGCTGTGGCACAACTCCTCGCTAGCTTTCCGGCACGTGCAGGTTTTACACACCTGTGAGGAGCAGCTTCCGCTGCAGCCGCCGGTGACGGTCGAGCTCCTCCTCGTACTGCACGAAGGTTTTCTCCACCTCGCTGAAGATTTCCTCCGCGGCTGCCGTCAGCCTCCGCTGGATAAAGTCCTTCAGATACTCAAGAGTACACATGACTACTGCAGTAACCCGAGTACTGAGCGGGGGAATACTACACCGTGCTCCGGCTCGGTCCGCGCCTCAGGAGAGCCGCTGCTGCAAACCTGCTTCTTCTACGCATGCGCCCAAAGGGTTCTTCCTCTCCCGGAGTTTCACAATAAAAGCCCTGTACAGACGAAAAGCAACTTAGTGAAATGTCACAGAGACACAGAAGAAAATCGAAAAAAGGAAAAATGAGGATTTCTGCACAAAATAATAATAAATAAAGAACCATATTTTCATGTTTGTTCTTGTGTATTTCTTTTATTTGTAGGTCACCACAAGAAAGAGGAAGGATGTACCCGACTGGAGTCTCAACACACATTAAATACATAAAAGTTTAATATAAGTGTAGTGTCCATTTGAACTCCTTACAGTTCTCATGTTATTTATATTTAAAAGGAGCGCACCCAGGACACAAGAGTCAAACCACTTTGTTCACTCCTTTATTTTCCACACAAACCTTCACAATAAATTTCATGAAATAATCACAAATAAATTATTCTCAAATATCAAAATTCAGAATATGTATTAAAGTATGTCACCTCAGTAAAAATGTGACTGTAAAGGACACTTACAGGAGTATAAAGTTACAGATGTGTAAAGTTGTCTGGAGCTCGCTCTTCTTCACAGCGTCGTGTCACTCGTTCCACTTCCACCACAGCTCTTCTGCTGGGTTCAGCTGTGGACTCGGCCTGTGCCGTCGCAGACCTGAGTTGTGCTGCGTGCTCTTTCTATAGAGAGGAGGCTTTCTCCTGCAATTGTGATGTCATGAACTTTAACCTTTGACATGCTAACTGAAGCCTGTAGAGACTGAGATGGAGCTTTTGTTCCAGTTTCTCTGAGAGCTGGATGGATTGAATCTGCTGGGATTCTCCAGCAGAGAAGGACTGGGTGAGAGAGGGAGGTCGGGGTGAGAGAGGGAGGTCTGGGTGAGAGAGGGAGGTCTGGGGGAGAGGTGGGCTCCTTTAGGTTAAGGGAAGAGAAACTTGAGCTTTTTAAAAACACCTCAGTGTTTCTGCTGGATTCTAATGTTGTTATTTACACACAGACCAAGAAAACGTCCAAACACATGAGCCGCTCGCACTGCTCAGTCTTTACACTCATTTATTTCCCAGAACACTAACTCTAACTCAGTGACAGATGTCGGTGATCCCGCTCGGAGAACTAAAGAGAAACAAACAGGCTAAAAGACGGGGCTCACACCGAGCCACCGAGACTTCATGAAAACATGAAAGATTCACGTTTTTCTGCCTTGAACTGTTGGTGCTGTTTCCCTCAGACTGAAAACAGATAGTAACAGACTCGTTTCACACGAGGCTGCTGCTGCAGCGCGGTCCAGTCGATGTGTCCACACGTTTTCTGCCCATCGGTGCTTCAGGACGACCACGTCTCAGCTGCGTGGTGTAGCTGCCACAGTCACGGCCTCTCAGCTGCGTGGTTCTCACGTGGATTTTAAGGACATGCTGTAACTTTTCTTCCACATATTGCAGCTCTGTGCAAAATGTGCTTTGTGCCTTTTAAGTGATGAGAACTCAGAGAACCTGGTCCCACAGCTCTTGCAAACATAAGGCTTCTCCCCTGTGTGAGACCTCATGTGGCGTAACAGATTACTGCCTCGATTGAAAGACTTCCCACACGTTTCGCAGGAATAGGGCTTCTCACTCGTGTGGATTTTTGTGTGGGATAATAAATTACTGCGCCGATTGAAAGACTTGCCGCACGTTGGGCAACAAAACTGCTTCCTTCCTTCCTCACTTTCCTCATATGTGGCAGTCACCATGAAGGCATCAGGCCCCTGAGAGAAGAGCTGCTCCATGTCTGGTTCACTGTGCTCTCCTTCCTCAGCAACAGTCACCATGAAGGTGTCCGTCTCCTCCTTCAGTCCCAGCTGCTCTCCCTCCTGACTGCTGCACAGTTCCTCCTCTTCCTCTTTAATCTGTGGAGCTTCTGGTTCCTCCTGCTCCACACTGGAGCTCCTCTCCTGGTTCCAGAGCTGCTGCTCAGGGAGAACCTCCTCCTCCTTACCTACAGGCTGCTGTGGGACATCTAAACAAAGTTGCACAAGAAATAAGTTAACAGTATGAGGATAGTAAAACCCACAGAGATCCTGGTGAGGGTTAGTGAACTCTGTGGTTCACTCACACACACCCAAAGGTCAGGAGCATCAGATTTAACATCCAGTTTTTAAATATGAGACATAAAAAAAGAAAGAATGGCTTCAAGAGGTTCATAACTAAAAACAAAGATTTCCTGTTGGGGAGAAGTTTCAGCTTTATAGGTGTATAACAAATCCAGCCATCCATTAAGTTCCTCTGACTCATCCAAGCCTGGGTCAGAGGGGTCTCAGCAGACGTGCCCTCCCTGCAGAAGGTGAGGAGGAAACAAAGGCTGATGATCTGACAGCTCTGTCTCCCAGCAGGCCGTGGACAGAGTTTCATTCCTGCTTATTGGATTCTACAACTAACTTCTCATAACTGGAGGAGTCGGTTTTGTTGTGTGGAGGCAAAAACAAAGTGATGTTATGTGGTGTGTATATTATGTTAGAAATATGTTCGTTATCATTATGACTGCAGATTATATCAACAAGGACGCTGATTGAATATTGACCGATAACTGTGGTGAAGGGGCGGGACATGCGCACTTCTTCCCACTCCTTTCCTTGTATGTTATTTTGTAAAGCTGTTTGTTTGTCTTTGCTAAATGAACTTCGGTATATTGTTTACATGTTTGGAATAAAGCGGATCCAGCCAACCACCGATCGGCTCCAGAGCTCGTGCATCAGCCAGGTGTGTTCAGGTGAGCTGATGCGCAGCCTCCCTGTTGTTGCTGAGCTCAGCTCATCAGACAGTTTCTGGCACCTGTGCAGCACATTCATGGGTGGAGCAGGTCAGTGGCTGTATCCCAATTCAGGGTCTGCAGCCTTAAAGGCCGCATTTTAAGGCCGATTACGTCACAGCGGCGCGCCGAAGGCTGTCCCAATTCAAAGGCTGCTCGAAATGCGGCCCTCAAATGCGTCCTTCATTTCCCTGAATTTTAAGGATGTGGCGGTGTAGACTTCGTGGCCCAACATATCCCAGAATGCATAGCGCGGCGGTGGGTGTGGATAATTTTGCCGAAAAAAAAGAAGAGTAAACTTTAAGTAGTGAATATTATGTCACTTATTTATGTGCAAATATTTAATAACGAAGAACATTAAACATTGCTGTTGGCCACATGTCGGCAAAGTCATGTGACATTAGTGACGTTTGTACTAACTTGGTTTTAAAGCCTTTACTTTGAAATATACGCCGTCCAATAGCTGAGCTTAATCTCACAGAGAATGATCAAAGCTCATGTAGGAACAAACAAACAAATGCACAAAAGATTTTCTCCTTCATTTCTGTCAAACACAGCTGTATGAAACGTTTCCAGCTGTTAGTATCATGGTTGCTAGGCAACCTGGGCAGCGCAACGGAGGCTAGACCGTCCCACTTCACAAGCCTCGCACTTCCGGCCTTAGCGGCCTTTGAGCACGCGGCCCTTGAGGATCGTTGAGGCTGCAGACCCTGAATTGGGACACAGCCAGTGAGTCACGGGTACACAGCTGTGCTGCACACATTCCAAGTTTTACCACAGTTTACGTTCACTGCCGCCATCTTGGATGTGGGCTCGTGGGCTACGTTTCATAATAAAATTCCGACTCCCAGTTTGACCTCGAACGCAGCACCGCTGGCTGGATTTCCGGCACGTGCAGGTTTTACACACCTGTGAGGAGCAGCTTCCGCTGCAGCTGCCGGTGACGGTCGAGCTCCTCCTCGTACTGCACGAAGGTTTTCTCCACCTCGCTGAAGATTTCCTCCGCGGCTGCCGTCAGCCTCCGCTGGATAAAGTCCTTCAGATACTCAAGAGTACACATGACTACTGCAGTAACCCGAGTACTGAGCGGGGGAATACTACACCGTGCTCCGGCTCGGTCCGCGCCTCAGGAGAGCCGCTGCTGCAAACCTGCTTCTTCTACGCATGCGCCCAAAGGGCTTATTCGTGTTCCAGAGTTTCATAATAAAAGCCCTGTACAGACGAAAAGCAAATGTAAAATGTCTAAAATGGAGAGATTTGTGGCAGGTTGCAGGATTAAGATGAAAAACTTGCTTCATGAGTCAGAATCATCCAAAGTTTTAAAGCTAAACCAAATAAACCCGCAGAAGAAATCATTTTTGTTTTTTTAAAAGCTTTACACTTCACACTTTACTCATCAGATAAGCTTTGTTTTTATAAAGTACATCCATCCACGAAGCAAAGAAATTATTTGAAAAATGCATTATTGCACAAAGTAGCAGTAAAAACAACAAAGACACATTTTCATATTTGTTCTTTATTCTCTTCATCTGTAGGGTACCATGCTGAAAAACACCTGATATTTATACACCTGATGAAAATGCGTTTAATCTTTCTGCCGTCTGGTTTAAACCCTGTGTGGTCTGGAGCTGTCGAGTCCAATAACACAGCATCCGCCCCATGATTCAGCTGAGAACACTTGCATATCCGCTCCACGGACGAGCAGGTGGATAGAGAGAGAGAGGTCTGTAAGTGGGAGAAAACTGATGGGCTACAAATGAGCTCGTGGCACAGCCACACTAAAGTTCAGGAGCACGTGAGCCACAGCGACGAATGTAAAGGTGAAAAGGTTCGTCGGACTCTGGAAGGAAAGAGAACTTATAGAAGCTGCTTGTTGAAAACTTCAGACTCCCAGTAGCTTCCCCTCCACTTCCCCACTGCTGTGACAAAATTCCACAGAGGCTGTTGTGGAAATTGACATTACCACAGGAAGCACATACAGGTACACAGACTGAATAACCAAGATTTTCTCAAAACATATCTTTAGACTCAAAAACACACGCCCACTCCCACTGCTAGTGCCACTCGATTAATTCAGTGGCGGATGTCATGGTGCACAGCAAGAGGACGTCTCCGCTGCGTGGTGCAGTAACGCTGATACAGTCACGGCCTCTCAGCTGTGTGGTTTCTCAGGAGGATTTTAAAGAAGCTTTTCTTCCACATTCAGCAGCTCCTCCTCTGTGCCTTTTAAGTGACGACGAGTCAGCGAACCTGGTCCCACAGCTCTTACAAACATAAGGCTTCTCCCCTGTGTGAGACCTCATGTGGCGTAACAGATTACTGCCTCGATTGAAAGACTTCCCGCACGTTTCGCAGGAATAGGGCTTCTCACTCGTGTGGATTTTTGTGTGGGATAATAAATTACTGCGCCGATTGAAAGACTTGCCACACGTTGGGCAACAAAACGGTTTCTCACCTCTGTGAATTCTGCTGTGGACGTACAAATCAGTTCTTCGATTAAAACCTTTCCCACATGTTTGGCAAGAATACGGCTTTTCATCTGCGTGGATAAACATGTGCATGTTAAACGTTGACAATTTAAAAAATCTCTTCCCACAGATGTTGCACAGATAGGGCTTCTCGCCGGTGTGCACTCTCGTGTGGACCAGCAAAATGGACTTTTGAGCAAAACCTTTCCCACACGTTTTGCAGGAATAGGGCTTCTGGCACGTGTGGACCGCGGCGTGCCGGGTAAGGGTCGATGAGGTCAAGCATCTTTTCCCACAGGTGTTACAAACATAGGGCTTATCACCTGTGTGTGTTCTCATGTGCACAGTCAGAGCATCCTTCTGAGAAAAACCTTTCCCACACATCTCACAGGGATACGGCTTCTCGCCTGTGTGGATTCTCTGATGTCTTTGCATCCGGGATCTGTACTTGAAGCCTTTTCCACAAACGTCACATGTTACAGATTTGCTGGCCGTGTCAGAGCGACGCTGGCTCGGAGCGTCGTCTGCACCGAGACGTCTGCGATTTCTCATTTTTGGCTTTAAACCGAAACTCACAGTTAATCCTGAGTCAGCATTCTTGCTTCCTTTCTCACTTTCTTCCACCATGAAGGTCTCAGTCTCCTGGCTCACCTCCTGACAGAACTCCTCCTGTTCCTCTTTAATCTGTGGAGCTTCTGGTTCCTCCTGGTCCACACTGGAGCTCCTCTCCTGGTTCCAGAGCTGCTGCTCAGTGAGAACCTCCTCCTCCTCCTCCTCACAGACATGCTGCTGTGGGACGTCTAAACAAAGGTGCACAAGAAATAAGTTATTATTTCCACTTTTGCATAGAAGAAATAAAAATGACCGATTAGTGAAGCTGAGAAGGAGATGAAGGTAAACTAATATTCTGTTGGTATGTTTGCATTTAGTCCTATTAAGTCTGGTACAAACACCGGGGGATAAATTAGGCTCAGAACATTAATGGGATGACTTGTGCCCGGTGGCTCCACTGACAGAGATCACAGGTTTGAGACCAGGAGGAGACACAGGCCTGTCTGTGCTTCCCAATGATCCCAAGCCTGGATAAATGTGCGGGCAGCATCAGGAGGAACAGCTGGTAACATGTCACTGAATGAAAACGTGGACTCTTCTGCTGAGACTGAATCCTGACTCAGATCCACAGGAGTCACACTCGGCTGTGGTTCACTGAAATGGTTTCATGCTACACACCTGTCCTTTGTGTCTTCATCTGTGGGCTGCAGGTGACGTCCTCGTGTTCCTGCTGAGGACTGCTCTCGTTCCAGATGATGACGTCTACACTCTCCTCCTTCACTACATGCTGCTCTCCCTCCTGTTCCTTTTTAATCTGTGGAGGTTCTGGATCCTCTTGGCCACAGAGCTGCTGCTCGGGGAGAACCTCCTCCTCCCTGCTGACATGTTGCTGTGGGTCGTCTGCACATGTTTAAAGCACAAGGCAAGCAAAGGTCGAGTGCTTTATTGAAAACACCACATTAAAACATACGACTACTGCTGATTATTTTTATTTGGCCAAAGCTTCAGAGATCCATGAAGAAACCGTGGATCCGACTTGACTCTTTAAACGTGAACATTTAAAACGTGAACATTTAAAATAAGCTGACAAAGAAATGCTCATTTTTTCTCACTTTAAACGATTTGTTTTCTGTTCTTTTGTGAATACAGTCCAGATTTATGAGATCAGCGCATCACTGGATTCATTTTCATGTGTCTGTATTTCACACAGCATCCAGTCTCTACTGCAACTACCAGGACGGACACGTGACAGAAACACCGGAAGTACTGAATGAACATTAAAAGTAAAAAACGTTCTCATGAAATCAGAGAAAAAATGTGCGCGTGCCCTGTCCACCGTGACCTCCCCACAGGCTGATTCTGTTCACCGGGACAAACTTCTCATCATCATCAGGTGACTTCCTCAGTCTCAGCTGACTGCAGGTTTCCAAACAAACAGCACGTGTGCACGATGACTGAAACCGTGACGTCACTTTATGATCACTAATATGCAAATTATCACGACCATCGATCAACAACCACTGATCAAAAACGTGACGTCAGTAATCTGTTAACGCCGTTTGCGTTCGCTGCTGTGTAGCGTGACGCGTTTCTTCTGCTGGTTCTTTTACCTTCAGTGTTTCTGTCACGAAGCCCGTGGAAATGATTCTAGCTTTCCCACAGAGCTCCACGTCACAGACTCACCTGTCCTGTGCAGCTTGATTTGGGGTTTCCAGGTGATATCCAGCAGTCTGCGCTGACGGTCGATCTCTTCCTCGTACTGGACGATCGTTTTTTCAAACTCCAAGAATATTTGTTCAGCAGCAGCAGTTAGTCGCTCGTTGATGAACTCTCTCAGATACTGAACTGAAGGCATCGTTGCTGCCGCAGCTCACACACTCAGCTCACACAACAACAACAGTTTTCATTGATTACTTCCGCCGAATTTCTTCTTCGTCTGATGAATTTCCAGCAGCTTGCGGACTGTGAAATGTCGTGCTGCCCTCTACAGACAGGAGTCTGTTGGACAGCCGGACTCGATCACAGCCGATCTGCGATCTGCTTAGACGTTTGAGACTGAAGATTAAAATAAATAATAAGTAAAAATGAAGAAATTCAAAGAAAACTTTCACCAGTTTACAACAAAACAAACTAAGAAGCAAGAAAAATTAACAAAAAAGGGCAAGAAGCACAACAACAAACTGCAAAAACAAACAAAATAACAACAATAACAATAATAATAATACATTTTAATTTAAAAATGACCACTAATGGTACATTTCTGGTAGTTTAACAGTATAAAGGTTTTGGAGAAAATTGCAAAATAACAAGAAGGCAAATTTTAAATATTTGGAAAAATTATGAGAAAATGTTTGTACATGTACAAGAAAAATGGCGTCGAGTGGGCGTATTTAGGAAAAAACCCCAAAAAACAAAACGTTTTCCAAATTTGTTTCTAATTTTAATTTTGAGTTAATGTTGAGTTTGTTGATTTTTACACTGTTTCCATGATTATCTCAGTGTTTTTGGTTCTGTGTAAATGGACTGATTCTTATATAGAGCTTTTCTACTCTCCCGGCGTGCTCAGAGTGCTGTTACAACATGGCACATTCACCCAATCACACCCATTCTCACAAGCACTGACTCTAAACAGTGTTTTTCTAACGACGTTCGCACACATTCACACTCCGATGGATGCACCAGAGAGCAACTTGGGGTTAGTATCTTGCCCAAGGATACTTGGCATGCAGACACACACACACTTTCTCGTGCAGCCTGCATTATCTGAATGTAACCGTGCTTCTTCTTTTAGTGGTTGTGAGCTTCAGCTGCTTCAGGTCTGCCTGGTTGTTGGTTCAGGTCTTTGTCTTTGTGCTGCTGATCGTCCTCCTTCTGTCTCGGGCTGTTTTTATGTCTCGGTCGCTCTGCGTTCATGTTAGGTTTAGTCTCCTCTGATTATTTCCTGTTTGACTTTGAAGTTTGATTTTCTTTCATGCAGTGTGCTGGTTTGACTTCCTGCCCTGTGATTTTCCTGATTGTTTCCACCTGTAGTTTAATAAGCTGTGTTTGAACAGCTCAGTCTTCAGTTGGCCTCTGTGCTGCCAGTTAAGCTCCACGTGTGGTGCTCATGTTTTAGATGATCATGTCTGCAGTTATAAAATGTCTGCAATATAAACACACATTTCAATTATAAAGGGCAGTTTGTTTGAACAGGAGATTTATGTGACTGCAGCTGAAGAATAAGGAAAACCTTGTGAAGCTTTAACAGGTATTTTTACTGGACTCAGGCAGCTGAGGCCCTTTTGAGGTCAACTTTAAGCCCTTTGAATAAGCAGATGTGCTCTGGAGTGAACTTAATGTGAATTAATTTGCTTTCATGTCATGTTGTTCACAAACAAATCATTTGAGGTCATGTGATACATGCGATCTGTAACTGGACAGTAAGTAAAATGTTGCAGATTAGACTCTGAAGTCTGCACCGTGGGGATGTTTTACCTTTACTGTAACTGACTTTACTTCTGTATCTGTGCTCGTTTCTTCCCCCTGCAGTGAAATAATCAAAGACATCGAAAACTGTGGGAAGAAATGATCCTGTGATCATCTCCCTTTGTTCTGCTTCCTGCTGATTAGTAAACAAAAGCTTCTTGGAAACACACAGATGAAACTCCTCCTCATGGTTACTGCAGTGTTGCTGTTAAACTCTGATGGTTCTGGGTTTGTTGTGCTTCTCGTTGCCGTCCTGGGTCCCTCTTCCTGTTTTATTTGAGCGATTGCTTCTCCTCACATGCCTGCCCTGTCTTCCCTTCCTCTCTTTGTCTTCCCTCCTGTGTGATTGCCGCCCCGCCTTGATTGTCTGCAGCTGTGCTCGGTTCCCAGCTGCGTCTCGTTGTGTAATCGGTCCCGTGTGGTCTCGTCTTTCCCTTTGTGGAGAGATGTTTTTGCTCCGTGTGCTTGTTTGTGCATTCCTCTCTGCTCCATCTTTCTCTGGGTTTCAGTCTCCTGCTCCCTTAACAAATGTATTAACTACTCAAAGTTAGCATTTAGTTTGGATCTTGATTGTTTTATTTTAATGGATTTGTTTGAAAATCTGATCACTGTCCAGACTTTATTACAAGGCTGAAACTGTTTTGTGACTCGTGATGGTTTTAGCGCAGCATATTCTGTCTTTGACAGTGTTAGAGGAATCTGGATGAATGGTTCCCAAAAAACAAATTCCCTCCTGTTTCTTGTCCTCGATGGAAAACATTAAGGTGAAGGAAAGATGCGACTGTTCTGATGCAGCGTGCCTAATGCTGTGTCGGTGGATGTTGTTGATGTGGGTCCATTGTAATGAAACTACAACATCCTGAGGACCAGATGAGATCCTCCGAGCTCACCTGTGTGCTGTTACAGGCTTTATCAGTTTACTGCTGGCAGCTCAGCCATGCAGGGCGTGTTTCTGGGCGTGTCTTCATGCAGGCTGTATTAACACATCAAGATTATTCAGATTTACTTGATGTCAAAAACAGCCCATAAAGGGAAATCAGATGTTTCTCACATTCTGGTTAATTGCACTTCCTGTCCGCTCATCTCCTGCTGCAGAGACCCAGCACAACCTCAGGAAGGACTTCAGCCACGATGAGCCTGAATGCCGGTGAACCCTAAACCCACAGATACTTTTATACAGCTCAATCTTAACAAATTAAGATTAAATTAAATCGCACAACACAACTTTACAAGAAGCAGATTTTATTTGTATCACAATATGATGATCATACTTCAGCTGAGGGTTCATCACAGCCTGTAAGGGTCAAATGAATCAGAATAAAATGGAAAACACAGGATTAACATTTTCATGATCTGAGCCGCGTCGCTTGGTTCGATCGCTCGTTTCCCGAAACGGGACGGCATCGTCTCGTTTTCCTAAAGCAGGGGTGTCGACCTCCAGGCCTCGCGGGCCGGTGTCCTGCAGGTTTTAGATCTCACCCTGGGTCAGGGTTAGTTAGGGCTAGGTTGATTAGTTAATTACCAGCCCTCATGTTAATGAGATAATTCAGCCATTTAAATCAGCTGTGTTGGATCAAGGACACGTCTAAAACCTGCAGGACAGCGGCTCTCGAGGCCTGGAGTTCGACACCTGTGCCCTGAAGGATCCTCTGCTGAAGGACGTAGTGAAGGAAGCACTGTATGACCTTTCCTTAGTATCCGGAGAATTCAGCCACCTCCGCTGATGCTGCAGAAACTTCAATGGCACTTAATGCGCAACAGGTCTGTATCACCACGCCATTTCTGGGGCCGTCCTTGCACTGGGAGCACTTTCATACTTCAGATATTCTGACCACACCTTCACGCAGACTCTGACCTTTTGCTTACAGCTCAGATATCCTCATGCGGCTGCAGACGAAAGCAAACATAATCCGGACAGAGGAAGATAAAGCTTGTACCTACGGTCAGCAACGCCTCGTAATTCTAAAACGATTCAAAGTTGACACAGTCACAGAACACCCAGGAAGACAAAATGTGTCCAAACAGCCCACATGTAGCAGAGGTAGAGAGCTATGACGTGACACACGTGATGTGTTTTACTTGTACAAAGATGAAACCGTTTTCCCTTTCAGTCCTGAACACTTCGGGACTTCTCACTTGTGCCTCTTTTTGTGAAAATTCATCGTCGAGGCGTCCCGAAATCTTTTCCCGCATATGTCGCAGGGAACGGGCTTCTCGGCGGCGTGAGTCCTCGTGTGGCGCAACAAGTCGTTACTTTGGCAGAAACTTTTGCCGCAAATTTTACAGGAATGAGGTCTCTCGCCGGTGTGGATCCTCATGTGGGACGCCAAATTATCCTTCCGACCGAACCGCCTCCCGCAGAAGCCGCAGATAAACGGCCTCTCGCCCGTGTGGGTCCTCATGTGCAGGATCACGCTGTCCTTCCGAGTGAAACCTTTCCCGCACACGTTACACGAGAACGGCTTCTCGCCCGTGTGAGCCCTCATGTGGATCTCCAGATTAAAGCGTTTACGAAAGTGTTTCCCGCATATTTTGCAGGGATACGGCTTCTCGTCCGGGTCGCTTATGTCTTGTTGCATCATCAGAGGTTCATTCCTAAAGCCTTGCATGTAAACAGGGCTGCTAAATATCAGGCCGTTGTCCACGTTGTTGTACATCGCTTGCACAGCCGATCCCGAGTCCACGTGGTTGCCTCTGTCCTGACGTCGGCTCTCGGCCACGGGAGAGCTGTGAGAGGGGAGCTGCTCCCGCTCCGGTTCTGGGTCGCTGTCGTCACTTTCCCCGTACGTAACGGTCACCATGATGGTGTCGCCGTCCTCGTCCAGAACGAGCAGCTCTCCCTCCTGACTGATGCTGAGCTCCTCCTCCTCCTCTTTGATCCGTCGAGCTGCTGGTTCCTCCTGGTTCAGGCTGGAGTCCCTCTCCTGGTTCACGAGAACCTCCTCATCCTCGGAGAGGTGTCGCGGTCGGAGGTCTGGAGGGACAGAATGACACGAATGTGATGACAGAAAAACACCGGAGAAATATTTCACTTATAATTATTAGAGCTCTGCGGGGTAACGTATGTGCAAATGATCAAATAAGATAATAGCTCAGGACTCAGAGAGCAGCTTCTGTCTCCATAATTCGGTGGAGAAACGAGCTTTAGGGCGACGCCGCCGTCTGCACTCAGCTTTGTGTTTGCACAACAAGACTGACATCACGTCTCTGCCAGCTTGTTCAGCCTGATGACCAGAAGCTGCTTCAGAAATCCGCCTTCAGCTTCCACCAGGAAACAAAGTGACTGTAAAACCAGTGACGTGTAACATCCAGGCATCCGCGAGGAGGCTTTTCAAAGTTTATTTAGCCAGCTGACGTCTAAAGATCTGTTAGGATTAACTTTGCTATGACTGCAGACATAACAAGCACACAAGCTGGGAGTGGAGCTGGGAGATCAGCCTGGGGAAAATCTTCCACTGCGGCTGCTGGAGCAGGACTACCAGCCGACTTTGAGGCCACTCAGGCGGGGGAAGCGGTTCTCAGCCCACACTCCTGACGTCAGCTGGAGAGGAAGGAATGCTTGGATGATCTCCTGAATCCCACTTTCTAGTTTTTCTTCCACTCCTCAGGAGCAGCTGCAGGGACTCTGAAATGAACCTGTTTGCATGATCGCCGACAGAAATCAAACCTCAAAGACAGCGTCTGCTCCAAACTGGCTGCTCGTGGGTTAAAAAACACCAGTGACCGCAGGGATTGGATCTGCATGTTTATTCTGTGGAAGAGTGGCACACACAGTAACAGAACACTGGCAGAGCATGTGGGACTCAGCGCCCTTACACAATCCTCCACAAAAGTACAGAGAAGACGACAACGCAACACGACAACCGTGAGAGCAGCAGAAGAGAGAACAGACACACAGCCCGGCTCGCTCTGATTTCACAACCACGCGTCAGTAACGAGCCCGCGCTCTGTTTTTACGCAGTTTAAAATACAGATGTGAACATTAAAGTTTCAGATGAGCCAAAGGAGAGAGAGCGACAGCTAATCTGACGCTACGAACAGAACCAGCTCGTCTGTGCGACGATCTTAACGAGCTGCTTATTAAAAAAGATCCTAAATATCCTCAGTTTGTTTGGTAAAAACGTATCGGCGCGTGTCTGATGAGGCGCCGATGAAAGTCTGGAGATCTGCAGCACTGAGGCTACGTCCACAGCTCTTTCTCTGCGTTTGGCCTTTCATCCACCCTCCAAACGCCGTTTGGAGCACTGAAGACTGAGACTTAAACTCCTCCCAGGGTGGAGATTTTCAAAAACTCAGTTTTTGTGTTTACGTGTGGACGAGAGATTCAGTCTTGCAGCGCCTTTTGTTTACATGATGGATTTCTACAGTGGTGCAGACAAACTGTTGGTGTTAGTCGTGCTGCCTGCAGTATTTACACGCTTACACACTTTCTTGTTTTTTGCTGTTTCCAGTGTGATGTTGAGGAATAATGTCTGTCCACACGTACGACTCGTTTCTTTGTTTACTCTTTCCCTCCCGGCCTGCAAGACTTCTGATTGGCCAACATTTCTGCATGGTTAGGATTTGGCATGTTCTCGACAGCGTTTGACTTCATTTTTTCCGTTTACATGTGGACGGAGATCTCAAACATGCACGTGTGGATTTTATACTTTTTTGTTTTTGTTATTGAAAATGGAAAATCTCCATTTAGAAAAATACTTGTGTACGTGTGGATGTAGCCTGAGAATCGCCGCTTTTAAAAGGTTATTCTTTCTAATACCTGTACTGATGTTCAGTCTTGCCTCTGACACCCTCCGTACAACAATAACGGGCAGCCAATCAAAAAAAAGTCAGCTTAAAGGGAGGCAGGACGATCTCGGACGCTGCATCACAGCTCGCTGTCAGGTGAAGATCGCTTTGAGCAGAGAATCATGCAAAGCCACTGTAACAGCGTCACACAGGGAACGCACTCGGCCGTCGGTGCACCGTCGCTGAATGTTTAAGATTTCAGAGGCGGCGACCCGGGTCAGCGTCGGACACTTTACCAAATACTAGAACAAAAGCGATACTGTGAAAGCTACAAATGCAGTGCTGTTCGGGCCAGAGCCAGCTTTTATGACTCCGCCCTGCACGGTGCCGGAGCTCGTCCGAACGCTCTGCTTATTGCCCGGGAGGGGGCGTTTTCACCCCGGCCCCCTGCTGAGATTTCAGGACGACTTCTCGTCTGTGTGAGTCCTCGTGTGGCGCAACAAGTGACTGCTCTGAGTAAAGTTCTTCTCACAAATTTTACAAGAGTAGCGCTTCTCGCCCGTGTGCGTCCTCATGTGGATCAGCAGCGTCCCGCTCTGACAGAAACGCTTCCCGCACGCTTTGCAGGAGTACAGCTTCTCGCCCGTGTGCGTCCTCATGTGGACGGTCAGGCTGCCCCTCTGAGTGAAGCTCTTCCCGCAGGTTTTGCAGGAATGCGGCCTCTCGCCCGTGTGGATCCTCGTGTGGCTCTTCAGGTTTGACGTGCAGATGAATCTCTTCCCGCACGTTTTACACCCGTACGGCTTCTCGCCCGTGTGGATTCTCATGTGGACCAACAGACTGTCGCTACACCTGAACTTTTTCGCACATATTTTGCAGGAGTACGGCTTCTCGCCCGTGTGAGTCCTTTCGTGATATTTCAGTAAGTATATCTGATAGAACTTCTTCCCGCAGGTGCTGCACGCGAACGGCTTCTCGCCCGTGTGGATCCTGACGTGTCTTTTTATTTGGGACTTATCCTTAAAAACTTTCTCACAAACGTAACATTTCAAAGGCTTTTTACCTGCGTCCGTATTACCCTGACTCTCTGACATGGGAGCGCGCTCTGCACTGTCACTTCTGCTTTTAGCGAGTCTCTTCGTTGGCTTTGGCTCTGCGTCTGCGCCCGATCCCGAGGCTGCGTTCGTGCTCCCTTCCTGATCTCGGCTCTCGGCTGCAGGCGGGCTGTGAGACAGGAGCTGCTCGCTGATTGGCTCTGTTTCACTGTCACTTTCCCCGTAAGTAAGAGTCACCATTAAGGTATCGTCCTCCTCCTTCACTATAAGGTGCTCTGCCTGGTAGGCAGTGCAGAGCTCCTCCTGCTCCTCTTTAATCTGCAGAGGCGCTGCTTCCACCCGGCTGGTGTGGAGTTCTTCCAGTTCCTCTTTAACCTGCAGAGGTTCCTGCTCCAGCCTGGAGTTCCCCTCCTGCTCAGGAAGAACCCGTTCCTTATTACAGTCATGTTGCTGAGGAGGATCCAGCTTCAGGCTGGAGGTCTCCTGTTCAGAAGGAGCCTCGTCCTTATTACGATCATGTTGTGACTCCTGCTCCAGGCTGGAGAGCTTCTCCTGCTCTGTAGGAAGTTTCTCCCTGTTGGAGTCATGGTGCTGTGGGAGGCCTGGAGGGACAGAGAGAGAAAAGGAAGGTCACCGGTGCGATGACAGAGAAACATCTGCTCATACACACAACTGGAATTTAACGATAATCAACAGATAATCGGCTTCATGTGTGTCATTTGCAAAGCTCAGAGTACAAAATACTTTTAGCTGCACGTCCCCGTTTTTGACCCACAAACTTTACCTCCTGTCAGGTGTGTTTTATCCTTTTAAACTTTATTGATAATAATTCTGTTTGAGATCAGTCTTTTCTGAGAGAGTCCCAGGAGCACAACGACCACACAGCAGCAGAGTGTGTGCACATCGATGGCTGAATGTAGTTCATGACTGGAAAGAGTCAGACAGCATTAACGTTTCATGCACCAACTTCAGCTCTGAATGCAAGTCTGTGATCAAGTCAAAATCCCAGGCATTAGTAACTGCAGGCTGCTGTATGCAGCACATGTAGTTTTCTGCATTTAAACGAGTCCTTGAACGCATCACCAGCAGACCGTAGAGGAGTGCAGATCTGAGCCGGAAAGGCTCAAAGACATTTCAAATTACTGGGTCAGCAAAAAGGCAGCGATTACAGTTCTGATAAGGAGTAATTATAGGATTCATGTACCAATAAAGATGGACGTGTGTCTCTGTGAGATCCAACCGTGACTGAGCTGAGGGCGAAACCATCAGCAGGGTTCAAATTTCAGGGATCTCAGGCTTTTCAACCACAGACTGCTTGTTTGGTTGACGTGGCTCAGCGTCTGCTGTCAGTAAAAGGAAAGTAAATACTGGAACAGAAAAACCAGGTATGAGTGTGGTCTGCATGTCACGGATGTTCTTCCTCAGCTGAATCACACGTGTCAGTCGGATGTACTGACTGACTGGTGTTTTTAAAGAAACTGGTACCGCTTTGATTCTTCATTTAGCTTTACTTCCTCTTATCTGGGCTCACAGAGCTGCTCAATAATAAAAACAGGAAGGTGACCACGAGCAGAGCTGCTGCTGCTAACAGTGTCAAGCCCGTTTCCTCATTCGGCTTCTCATTAATCTCCAGACACTGATTCTCCGGCCTCTCCATTCAACGCTTTCATTCACGACACATTAACAACGACGTGTTTGTCACAGGTCGCAGAGTAATGCCTTCAAATGTGATTCTTTCCTCTCTTGCTGCTATTTATAGGCACTGCTCTGTCTTCAAGCAGGAAGTGGAAAATAAACAAACTCCCTGGTGTCTCTTTTTGTCTCCTTCCTCTTTCCTGAGCTGCAGCTGCACTCTCCTCTCTGAGCCACCAAACAATCAGCAATCAGCGCTACAGCGGGTGGCTCGCACTATTAATCATGCACGACATCAAATGACATCAAACCCCCGTCGCAGCTGCAGGAACCAACAACACGAGCGACTCTTCAAACAGAGGGATTCTTGGACTAACGCTTTGATCATGTGTTTGTTTGCATTTTCATGGACATCTGTACAAAACCATCCGTTCCATCTGTTACAGATGCGCCTCCTACGTGCTTAGTGTTTCCTTCCATTACTGACAGCACGTTGGTCACATGAGACCTCCCACAGTCCCCTGTGACAATCCCACAGGTGAGGCTCTATTGAGAAAGACATAGGAGTGTTTCATAGATGTATATTTGAAAAATGAGAGCAAAGACCGTCACAGATTTTGGATACGTTATGAACAGAAACGTGGTCTTTCTAAAACAGCTGGTTTTGGTACACGGTGTCATAACTGGGGAATATCACACAGGCTGGATGAAAGTGTTTCCATATTCAGGCTTTAATAAAGAAGACATGCGGCCGACTGTTTAAAAGAATATTTTGCGCCTTGTGTATAAAAGTTACTTTTTTTTGCTTCTCTCTTATTGCTTTGCACAGCAGGAAGCTCCACAGGTCTGATTTACAGACTTTACACTGATTCTTGGTGCAACCCTGAAGGGATTCGGGTGTCATGCCTGGGAGGACGTGTACATGTCTGTGCCATCCGGGTCATTGTGAAGCACATTTTCACACACGACTCATGTAACGTCCCTCAGGACTGTCTCACAGGGGACAACCCCCACTAAGGGTTACATGCCTCCACCGTTTGCTGTAGAACAAAAACTGGAGGGGTTCATTCATAGAAGCAGCTATGTACCCTGAACCCTGTGAAGGACCGAGCTCAGGGCCGTTATAGATGCTGGAATCTTACACAGCCTCCCTCCAACCCTTCAAGGATGTTTGAGAGCACCAATGGCAGCAGGGCCCTGACACTTTGCAGACAGTCAGAGGTCGAACTTTCACCGGGAATTGTTTTCAGGTGAGAGGTATTTAATGACGTGACCCTCTGCCCACTCTGGCCCCAGCACTCCTGCTTCATCAATCACCCCGCGCGTAAAAGCAGAGCTGAACGCGGATCGCCACCTCGCTGTCCGCTGACAGCGGCTCTAGCCCGGCCCAGCTCTGCGTGCTGCTGGGCCCACGGACTGTGTGCCGATCACAGCCATGTTAGTTCGGCCTCACTCGTTTCTTCCCGCAACAATCCAAACCCCGCAGGAAATACACGGCCTACTGTCCCGCAGCTCGTGTTCAGCTCCTGGCTGAGTAAATGTGCCGTGGAGCTCCGGTTAGGATCCTCCGTGAAGTGTTTTTCTCGCTGAGCGTGGACTCACCTATTCTGTGCAGCTTTATCTGAGGCTTCCAGGTGATCTCCAGCAGTCTGCGCTGACGGTCGATCACTTCCTCGTACTGGACGATCGTTTTTTCAAACTCCAGGAATATTTCTTCGGCGGCAGCAGTTAGTCGGCCGTTAATAAACCGTCTCAGGTCCCGATGTAAGGTCATCATTACTGCACCTGCGGAAACACGGGCCTGAAACAGGGTAAGAAAGAAAACCCCACCGCCTTCCACTCCAGCCCTCAGAGGAGTTAAGCTAACAATAAACCTTGAGTGGGTTTTCTTCTTCTCCTGGCAGACTAAACTCAGCGCAGGCGCACCGCTGCCCCCTGCAGGTCATTTGTAGACATACACTGCGTGTGTCACCCCGCATCACAGACGCATTTGGGCGACTTGTTGCACTTCTGGCTCAGTTACGTTTGGCCTGAGTGAAAACTGCATTAGGCCAGTTTCTCCTGTCACCCAGTCTTAGTCTAGTTTCCACTGAACCGGCCCACTGAGAACCTGCTTTCACTTCCCTCCCTCCACTCTTGAAGCACCAAAAGCTGCAGTTAACTAGTAATAACAGAGCATCCAGGTAGTCCTGCTGAATGACATTCTAGGATTTTATGTGGATGTTAGTGAGCACTGATTATCAAGTATTTGTGTGATGTTGTGTGATCACATGGTGTGTGATCCCATGCAGGCCAGGGATGCAGCTTAGTGCATTATTTATTAATGATCTGGGTGAACAGAGCGATAATACTCAGATGGTGCACTGTTAAAAAATGTGAGCCAGCTTAAACTCTGAGTTGAGTCCCTGATCTGTTCTCTGGCCCCTTTTCTCCGTGACTAAACTAATGGTGTGCAAATCTGCTGGAGGCCAGGATGTAACCTCCAGCTGCGGAAGACGCTGCTTGTGATGAACGAGCAGTGTTGGGGAGTAACGGAATACATGTACCGCCGTTACGTATTTAGAATACAAAATATGAGTAACTGTATTCCGTTACAGTTACCGTTTAAAAAGGTGGTATTCAGAATACAGTTACTTTGTTGAAATAAATGGATTACACTGCGGTACTTTCCTGTTTCATATTGTCGCGGGTCAGGACTGTTTGGTTTTGTTTGACAGCTACGTTCTGTTGTTCCAGGCGGCAGCGTTACGGTTGCCATGGTTACAGGGCGACGCTCTCTCTCTCTCTGCGACTGTGTGTTTCCTGGGTGAGAGAGGCCTTTTCGTTGTTGTTGTTGTGCTAAGCTAACAGGCTGAATGCTACAAGCATAGCTCTAAAGAATGTAGCATCATGGGCAGTGTAGTCCGTGCTGCTGGGAGAATGCACTGCCATACACGTTATGTGTCTGTGAGCGCGAGGAGGGAGAAAAAGGGGAGTGGAAAGGTACGAGTTGTCATCGAGGAAAAACGGGAGCTGGAAGCATGTAAATATAATAATAACCACTGCAGCCAAGAAGAGAGCCTGACGAGCCCAGTTGTAAGTAAGCTATTAAGACTCGACTGTACACCACGTTCGTGTTTTCCTCCGAAAACAATAAGTTCTGTTGGAGCAGCCTTTCAACGCCTCTCTCTGTCTCTGCTAGCAAAGTTGACCCACACAACAAAGTAAAGCTATTTTTCGGCTACGAGCCGACAGGGACCCCGCCTATTAGTCAGAGGTCCCTTTACTACAGTTCGGAGTCGCGGACCTTCAGTAATAGTAATAAATCACACAGCAATAGTACATTCACGTTGTTGTAAAAAGCATGATAATATATTAAGTAATCCAAAGTATTCAGAATATGTTACTCTCATTGAGTAACGTAACGGAATACGTTACAGAATATATTTTGGGGCATGTATTCTGTAACGGAATACATTTTAAAAGTAACCTTCCCAACACTGTGAACGAGTCAGTGTCTGTGCCCTGAAAAGGTGGATAATGAGGGAACAATGTATGGACTCATGAATGTTTTCCTGAAAATCTGCCTGATATCGTACGCTTTCCAATCCCAGCCGATGTCACGCAGCCCTGTCTGTCTGAAAGATGACTCATTCTAGACATGCTTAGTTGATCAAAATCCTTTGAATTTAATCCAGATGTAATTTAATATATCCTCACATCATGAGCCATTTAACAACAAACAGTCTTTAACATTGTTATTGCACATACTTCCTGTTCCTCCAGGATCTGTTGTACAGATGTGGCTCCAGGGTAGCAGATAGTGTGGGGGTTTACATTTAACAAGTGAAAAATCCCTGGTTTGACCCCAAGAGCAGACACAAATCCTTCAGGGACACATCAGGAAGGACATCTGGAGTAAAAAGTACCAAAGCTAACATGTGGAGCTACCCGGTGTGAATAAAGGAGCAGCTGAAAGCAGTTTCATCTACCCTGCATCCAGGCTTTGTGGTGACTCAAGAGACAACGATCGGGAAGTAACAGACTCCCATTATTAGATCTGAAAAACGGACAACAGGAATGTTCTAGAGTTTGTAACTTTTAAGCATCAAAAATGTTCTGATGGGTTAAAAATAAAATTCAAATCTCCACGAAGATGATTTTATATTTGACTTTCCTTCTTCACACCCGTTAGTTTTCAGTGTTTACCTTTTATCACGTGGACGCTTCGTTTGTGTAGGCGGAACGAAAGTTAGACGCCGATGCGCTGTCGGAACCTCTCACTGTGACACACAGAGGAAGTAAACAGATAGTAGTTTTATTTCTGTTGAGCGGAGACTGTGCTGCAGCAACGATGCCTTCAGTTCAGTATCTGAGAGAGTTCATCAACGAGCGACTAACTGCTGCTGCTGAACAAATATTCTTGGAGTTTGAAAAAACGATCGTCCAGTACGAGGAAGAGATCGACCGTCAGCGCAGACTGCTGGATATCACCTGGAAACCCCAAATCAAGCTGCACAGGACAGGTGAGTGTCCCTCTGAGGGAGGATCCTGATCACAGCTCTGCGGGACGTTTATTCAGCTGCGAGCGAACAGGCCGTGGGTTTCCTGCACAGCCTGAGTGAAGGAAATCTCTGTCATAGATCGAGTTTCCTCCTAAAGCGTGGGCACCAATAAGCAGAGTTCATCCTTTAACATATAACAAAATTAAAATATTCTCATGCATGATCAACGGGCAATCACGGTACCGGCCGGAGTACCGGGAGCAGTTCAGAAGAACAAGAAGACACGGAGACCGTTCTAGGTGTCATTCCAAACTGACTCAGAGGTTTATTTATCATACAACAGCTTATATAGAGGAAAAAGGTTCGTGTGTCAGCAGATTCTCAGTTCAAACCGGTACAGACCAAATAAGGAAACGTCTTCCTGCCTTGTGAGCAAAGAAGTATCCTTTGTGTAGTTTCTCTCTTCAGCTACAATTTATGATCATCCCAGCAAAATACACTCCTAGACATAGAATACAGAGTTCTTTCATTAGTGAATTCTGAAACAAACCACCTGGCTTTTTAACAAGCTCTTTTCTAAAAGATAAGGAAGGGAGGATGGGAGTAAGGAAGTCGTCTCATCTCTGTGGTATTTTCGACCTTGGGGTACCAGCCTGTGATTCTTACACATCAATTCTTGGGTCAGAGAGAAAGAGAAAAACAACTAGTAAATGGGCCTTATTGAGTAACAGTTTTCACTACAAAGCAATATCCTGTAAATGCTACCGTGGTATCAAAATATCACAACACTGAGTGTGAGCTAGTGTGGATCACAGGGTCTCAGGTTTGACGCACTGATGGACGTAGAAGGTGTTTTTGAGGTCAGCCACGAAATTAGCGCTCACGTTTACAACTGCAAACACAGAAAACATGTCAAAAGTCAACATCTTAGTGCAGTAAAAAAAAGAGGGAGACAGGGGAAGCTGAAGGGGGCAGCAGTAGATGAGTTTAAATAACTCGGGTCAATCATCGAAACAGGCAGGCAGGGTGGAGAGTGTCACGGGTGATCTGTGACAAAAGGACCAGCGTAAGTGAAAGGAGTGAAAGGGAAAGTTTAAAGCTGGCAGTGAGACCTGCTGGGATGGATGTTTGGAGACGGTGGCTCTGACACGAAGACATGAGGCCGAGCTGAAGATGATCACATGTTCAGCGAGCAGCATGGATCAGAGATGAGTCCATCAGAGAGGAGAGGCTGAGAGGGTTTGGACACGTGCAGAGGAGGGAGGGTGGATATATCAGACAAAGGAGGATGAAGATGGAGCTGCCAGGCAGGAGGGAAAGAGGAAGACCTCAGAGGAGGTTCATGGGTGTAATGAAGGAGGACAGAGGAGGATGCTGGGGTAGGAGGAGATGGAGGGTTATCAGCTGCGACGCACTGCCAAAGAGAGCAGAGGTGCATGTGTGAAAACAGGAGAACTCAAGACAACCGGTGTACATTTTAGACCTTTTAGTTTTTCCCAGTTTTCCTGAAATCGTTTGGAACTGTGGATTCACTCTGTGCTGGCCTCAAACCTTCACCAGTTTAACCTGATGGAAAAACAAAAGCCTGCTCCGACACTCCTGCCGGGCGGCCCCGTTTCTCAGTTCCTCTAACCTGTTTAGGTCGAGGAGCTCCCGTCTGCAGCTCGTCATAACGCAAACATGGGCTGAAAGCAGGAAGCTGCTTCCTGAGTGGTGACCAAACGTTCCCTACATGAGTGAAACCTCTCGTGGAAGCAGCCACAAAGAGCCGCAGATGCAGACTTTAAGTTTCACTTCCCTGTGCTGGCTTGGTTCATTTCAGGATAGATCAGACGTTACTTCCAGCTTTGAAGTTTTATGAACTGTTAAAGTTGCAGAGCCGCTACATTTTAAAAGATCAGTTCCTTCTTGTCCATTATGTTTTCCATGATAATCATCTTAATATTGACTCAGCAGCCCTGATTTCAAGCATGTAGATCAGCTGTGATCTTTTTTTCTTTTTGTGACATTATCAACCCTTTATCCCTCCAGACGTCCCACAGCAGCAGGTCTGTGAGGAGGAGGAGGTTCTCCCTGAGCAGCAGCTCTGTGACCAGGAGAGGAGCTCCAGTGTGGACCAGGAGGAACCAGAAGCTCCACAGATCGAAGGGAAGCAGGAGGAGCAGCTGGTAGTCGGGCAGCAGAGCGATCCCTTCATGGTCACTATACTTACACAGCACGCATAAACTGTGTGAACGACTCTCACATGTTAGAGCGCCACTGTGTGACAGACGCGGGAAGAAGAGGGTGAAATGTGATGTTTGTGGAAAAGCCTTTCAGCACAGGTCCCGGATGATACATCGCAGGATCCACACGGGCGTGAAGCTGTACGCCTGCGACACCTGCGGAAAAGGCTTCGTGAGGAGCGATAAGCTGGCGCTCCACATGAGGACGCACACGGGAGAGAGCGCGTACACCTGTGACACCTGCGGGGAACGGTTCATTCAGTCCGCGATGTTAAAAACTCACATGAGAAGTCACACAGGTGAGACGCTGGACTGCAAAACCTGCGGCAGATGTTTCAGTCAGAAGAGCCACTTGTTGCGCCGCATGAAGATCCACACGCGAAAGACCAAGCCGGCCTGAAACGCCTGAGGGAGGGGGAGGGGCTTCAGGTATCAAGGTGATTTTCAAATCTGAGGTTTGACTATTTTTAAACTGAGATTATTTTTATTCGATTTAACCTTTGGGCCGTTGGTGAGGTCGTCCACCTCGATGGACGGGTGCTGGTCTTCGATGAGTCCTAAAAAAAATGTATGTTTCACTGATACAACACATTTCTAACATCAAAGTCACAGATTTGCTTCTTTGCTTTTCTAAATGATGTGTAAAGATTATTTATGTATCTGCATGTTTTATATGTAATTCAGTTCATCACAACAACCGTCACCTCGAGGCACTTTGTGTTGCAGGTAAACAGCTTCAGTATTCGATACATGTGTGCTGTTTGTCATCAGGTGACTTTATCACTGCTGTGATTTTACTGACTGACTGAGTTGAGTTTCCATGGTAACGCCAGCTGTTTCAGGCATACCTGAGAAAGTTACCGAGGTTAACGTTTTCTGTTTTGGGTTGTTGTGCAATCAAGTCTCCATTTTCAAGACGTTTTCATACTGAAAGCAGAGATGGAACATATCTGGGTCCCACTCATGAAGCTGGGTCGGTATCGGGGCACAGTGGGGCGATCTCAGCTTTCTTCCACGTGCTCTGCAGGCCACAGCTGCAGTTAGATGATGTGTACTGTTTGGGGGATCATTCTCAGCTGTGTGCTGGGCCAGATTTGGTCCTCAGGCTGTGAGGTTGACACATGAATCCTAAACCTAACAGGTCAAAGTAAATAAATATATGTGCTGCTGAGAGGTCGAGGCACAAGGCAATGTGATGAACATTTACTGCAGCAGGTTTCAGCAAATAAAAACATGCCTTTATCGTGTCGTCATCATCTGCTATCATTTTCCTGTCGTTTCACGTTGGAGCTGAATGTCAAACGGGTTTAAAGTGTCTGATATGCCAGTAAAAAGAAATCTGTATGTGTACGCTGAATAAAAAGACTTTAAAAAAGACGTTTCCAGTGTTTGGTCACTCACATTTATTTAACTTCAAAGAGTCGAGCTGTGGCATAAAAATAAAAGGGTGGCGTCTTTGTTTAGGTTCAAGCATGAAGCTCACATTCAAGGACAAACTGATGAATGTCACCATTTTTCATCAGGATCAAAGTGAAAATGTTGCATCTACATGTCGACTCTGAGTTTTCCAGATAACTTACAAACTACATAATTATGAAACATCAAAAGTGATGGAATCGTGCAAAAAACCAAAGCTTTCTGTTGACATAATGTTCGGTTGTGATGCAGGTTTGAGTCTGAACCCTGAAAAATAGTTTTCAGAGTTAAAATTAGAGGTAAAGATTGAACATCTATTTAGCTCTTTAGGCAGAGGTTAAACAGCAGCTGCGAGGAATGAGGGTAATATTCTTATATTATCCATAGATGTCATTCACACCCAGAGTGTCTCTCCTTCATGTTGCTCTGTCTGCTGATGATCACTTCCTGTCCTCATCTTCTGCCCCCGGTGTTTTCATCTGCAGGAAACTTCTTTCAGTTTGAAATCATAACCGGCTGCGGGGCTTTTCCACTTCTGGTGTCGCAGAAAAATGAAGAACTTCAGTTTGTGTACAGTATTGTTTACCCAGACTCTAACCTGACAACGACAACATCTGCAGCTGACTTCAGGTTTTTATTTATGATTTTTTTATTAAATATATTTTGTTATGCGTATTACTAAAATGCTTCGCCTGGTTTGATATAACATTATCACACATTTATATATATATATTTTTAATTATTGGTTAATTATTAACAGCAGCCCCCCCCCTCCTCCACCTCAGCGGCCCTGTGTGGGTCAGACAGGAACAATATGGCGCCGGGAGGAACGTTAGCATCGGGACCAGTCGTTGTCTGAGAGACTGGTGATCCGGCAGGATGAACCTCTGCGCCCAGTACCTCCGGTAAGTTCACCGCGGAGCGCTCTGTCCGTCGCTCGGTGGCCCAGGAGCGGTCAGAACCGGACGTTTTGACCCGACAGGAGGCTTGTTTGGCTCAGCTTTTAGTATGTCAGGAGCTAGCTGCTCCAGGGACCACCCCCTTAGCTAATGTTAGCTGTTAGCTTCATACATCAACAAACAATCGGCGCCTCTGCATGTCGCCGCCTCACGCTCCTTTAGTCTGAGATGTGGATTATTTATTTAAATCACATTCAGCTGCGCACAGGTGTGATGTTTGGTGTGCTAATTTAAGGCCAGATGAGCGTTTACCCGCCATACGTTTCCCACTGTGTTGTTGCTAGCTTTAGCCCGCTAGCTAGCTTCCACCTGCGTATGTCATGTTAGCATTTCCTTTCTGAGGTTGTCACATATGAACTCTGGGCATCTATTCACACACCCGCCTCCTTCAGCTTTACTTCATCAGCATGTTTAAGTGTTTGTGCCGATGGTTTACGTGCACAGGTGTTAATAAACAGCGCGTGGTCGTTAATCAGCGGGCGGGTTTGTAACGAAAATCTATTTGTATTGCTAAGTTTTTGTATCCAGGAAGTAGGCTGAGCCCGATATCTGTTCCGTGCCGTGCTGACGACGTTTAATCTGAGCTGTTAGTGCTTTAATGAAGCGATAACGGGCGGAGCAGCCTCCGTAGTATCTGTGGATCGTCAGTAATAAGGAAGTGCTGTATGAGGCTTTGTTATGACTGGAGACAGGTGCTGTCAGGTTGTCATGCTCTGTGTGTGTTTGTGTGTGTTCGCGCCTCTAACCTCCTGTTCTCTGTTTACATCCGAGCAGACAGGCAGAGGCCCTGAAAGCTGACATGACAGGTAAGTCCCCACCGCTGCTTACTCACACACCTGTTCATCCTTCACCTGCTCATCTCTGGAGGCCTGCAGTTCAGGCAGGTTCAGCAGTCTGAGGATAACTTTTCTTAATGTGGCTTCATTGAACCTGAGATCATCAGTTAGGTTGAGAGGTGGTTAAAAGCTTGATAAGTCAGCCTGGGTCAGTCCTTCATCGTTCAGACAAACGAGTCAGAGCATCTGACCAATCAGAAACATGGAGAGATCTGCTGGGAGCAGAGCGATGGAAAGGGAAAACGAAACTATGAGATGCACATACGATATTAAACACATTTCACTCTGAAGGCATCAGAATGAGCATATGTGTGAAAGGAAACCTCTGTAGGATTGTAAGTTTTGTGGACTTGGCTTTTAAGATGTTAATAAAGTTTAGTTTATTTGAAGCCAGGAAAGAGAACCTGCAAAAGTGTCGACTGTGCAAGTTAACAGACATGAAGACACGGGAGGATCGGATTACAGCTGCTCCACAAAGTGAATGTTTAGATGTGTGTGAGACAGGTTTATTGTTTCCTTTGCAGTGCTGGTTGTGTTTAATGCTCTGAGAGGAAAATGAAACAGAATTCAAACATAGACTCAGTCTGCTTACAAATCTGATACGAGGTAATAACGTGTAAATGGTTCCCCGTTTATAGCCAGTTTTTTTTTTTTTTAATAATAAATGTCAACAAGCTTCTTCTGAGAATTTGAACTTTAGACTTCCTTAAAGTTTCCGCTCCTCCTCCTGTTTGCACACTGAGCTCTGAGGAATGGTAAAGTTGTTTTCATGGATCTGAATGGTCAGTATGCAAGGATTTTAAACCACTTGGTTTCTTATCTCAGACATGATCTACTCCAGAGCAGGTCAGGTCTGCAGCATAAGTTGCCATGGTGATGTATCCTGGTAAGATGTGAACCTCCTTCATAACAAAACTCAGGGTTAAACCTGCAGGTACCTCAGTAAGCTCCAAACCCGCCTCGCAATACAGGCATCAGGTCAGACACCCACTGGGTAACTCGTGTGTTTAAAAGGCATTAAGTGTAGTAAGAATAATAATGTTGATGATACATTTTATTTATAGATGCTTTTTAAGACACTCAGTGTGCATAAACAGCTGGAAGGCAACACAATTAAAAGGTCATTTATGCAGAAGTCTTGATGTGAATCTTTGTTTTAGAAGGTGAGTTATGAAGGTATTTAGACCGTACGCTGTGAAAAGAGAAGATGTAACAAGCTGAAACTTCAGCCTTCAGCTTTTCTCTCAGTAATTTGTGCTCTCTCCAGTTATGTCAAGTCTTTGTTATTTATTTGTTTTTCTTGGCATTTGTGTGGGCTAATAAATAAATAAATAGAAGTTTTCTTAAATCATCTTTGAAAAATACTAAAAGTTGGAAAGCAGAATTAAAAAAGTTGGTAAATTCCTGTTACAGCAGAAACCTCCAGAAACTACAAAAATTGTTGCTTATTCAGGTTTTTTTTATTGAACTATATATATATATTTTTATATCTGACATTAACTTTGAAAGCGTCCCGCTGTGGTGTGTAGCTTGCTGAGACGAGCGGCTCTGCACTTTCTTTTTGTCATCAATGAAATGGAAAAATGCAAATTGGATGAAAATTGTTGGTTAAAGTGCTGCTGATGTGTGTGAGGCACCTGCTTTAAAACCAAGGTGAAGGGAAGCAGACGGACTTCCAGCAGTTTTGACTCACCGGCCTGTATCGAGCGGGTCGACGTGGACGCTGACAGATAGCCCTTCGTCACTTCTTTCCTTTCACTTCTCTGTAAACGACGACGCCAGGGTTTATTTAATTCACACTTATTTAGTTTACTTTAGATGAACGATAGTTAAAACTCAAAGATTGATTCAAAGTGATGATTTCTGTTTAAGAGACCTATGTGCATCACAAAGCTGTGAGGTATGTAAGCTGAAACAGAGATGCGAGCTTTAAATGAAAGCGTGAGCGCAGGTGAACGTTTCTTTGAAGAGCCTCAGGGAGAACAAACCCTGCTGGTTCCTTATTTTGCTGATGTGATGAAATGTTTCAGTTCTTTGGACCAGCTCAGCTGCTGGTGTGACTGAGCTCCTGTCGCTCTGCAGTTATTATTACGCGGAGCCTGCACACACATTGGGAATCTGCTGTTATTGGGGGGACTTGGAGGTCTGGGGCTCACTTGCAGGCTTCATGCTAAAAAGAACTAAATCAGTGTTTTAGCAACGTAAAGCTGTAGCTCAGCTAAATATTACGAGTTAGAGAAAACAGACAAATACAGATGCAGCTCCTGGTTAATAAGCATTTGATCCACAAGTAAAACAGAAAAATGTCTAGAATGTGCTGTTTTTTGGCACCAGGTGATTTCTAGTTTGTGGTTCAGTCAGGGTTGAGCAGGCTTTGGTTGCCGGCAGGTACACAGTCCGTGTGGTCAGGACATTATCCGACAAAACCAGTCAACCAATTAGTATTCTCCCTTCATAGCACAGGTCATCACAGCCGGGCTTGAAGCTGGCTTTTTGAATGATTGCACATAACTACGCCTCTGTAGCTTCAGTTCCCTCTGTGAGTGTGTAACCACAGAGCTACACAAACACAAATCCGACATTAGCTTTCAGAGAGTCATCTGTAATTGTAAAAAACGATCATCAGAAGGAAGGAGGAGAAGGTCTTGGCTCAGACACCAGGAAAATCATCTGTTACCAGACCACAGCTGTAATCAACACAGACGACGTGTTACTTCCAGTTTGGTTGAAGCTGAAGTCATTGTTTGGTCTTACAGCAGACCAGTGAATCCATTAGACCTGCTGCCTCAGCCTGATTTTAAAGCAGAGCAGCAGCTTCTCACGATGACTGGAAACCTTCCAGTTTGTCTAGCTGAGCTGCCTCCAGTGAGCCCGAGCTCGGTTATGATGGTTCATTTGCATGTTTTTATCTGGAGGCATGTCGGTATCTCTTTGTTGTCAGTCGGCGCAGGAACACGGAGATGCTGGACGCCATCACGGTTGGAGTTTATTAACATTTCAGACTCTTGGATTGATGCTGTTTTTGTCATAAAGGCTTCAAACTGTGTGTCTGCTGTCATCAAGGTGACTTTTGCCAGAATTTAGTATAAACAATTAGCTCTTGGGTGCAGATAATGTAAATAGTCATTAATACTCATCTCTGTTACACTTTAGATCAGATTGGTTGTGTTGTGTTTTCTACTCCACCAATCATATACATCCATGTACACGTCCTCCACCGGGCAGCTACAGGGAGGGGCGTGTCCAACAGAGATGCATATGTCATGCATGACAAAAATTAAACAGAAGAATTCAAATAAATAAAAATGTGAAGAAGAAAAACAATGAAGAATCAGGCAGACGTTCACTGTGTGTAAATCAGGTGACATATGATGCTTTGCTCTCCTGCAGGTGCATAAAATCCCAAAAACGTGACGCTGTCAAATTCTAAAGTGAGAAAACTTTAAATGAGCTCATTTTGAATTTGAGGGCAGCAGCAGGTGTAATTAAAGTTGGGACAGGGCCATGTTTCCACTGCGTAGCATCCCTCTGCTTTTAACTACAGTCTATAAACGGCTGGAAACCGAGGAGAGCAGCTGCTGGATGTTTGGGAAAGGAATGTTGTCCCATTGTTGCCTCATAGAGGATCTGAACTGCTCCACACATCTTCTTTGTTGTATTTTTGGATTCTTGGCTTCCAGTTGGTCACAGTCTTTCCAAAGTGGTTTGTCCCGATTGGACCGTTTGGTGGGATGGTTCTGGTCCCAAGGCCATATGTTTGACAGCTCGCCCTCTCGTGCTTGTAGCATCTCCTTTGTGTGGTCACGTACAAAAGCACGTGCTGCTAGTTGTTGTTTCTGAGATGTTATCGACTAACCGGGCTGCGGCCCCAACCGCAGCACGGCTCCCCCGTCTGCCCGTGACAGGAAGTTTAAAGTTGCACAAATGTCATCAGCACTCGCAAGAAGGTTCTGCTCGGTTTCGAAAATAAGCTCCTGTGTCTCAGAGACAGTGTATCAAGTATTTATAGGGACTTTCAGCTGCTCCCTTGTCACAGGGGCTCTCCCAGGGGGTAGCTTGTGTTTGATTTGGCAGTGTGAGGTCGCATGCCCTTCCTGACCCAACGTAAAGTGGATTCGTGTCTCTGACTGGAATCAAACCAGCACCCCTTTCTCCCCAAGCAAACGTATAAACCACCACATTTGAACTGAAGCAGTTTCCTGTGTTTTCACTGTTAAAGTCTCAGATTAGTCTTTTACATTTCCATCAGAACCACTTTGCTTTGGTGCTGTCCTTAAACCGTGTGTGTGTGTGTGTGTGTGTGTGTGTGTGTGTGTGTGTGTGTGTGTGTGTGTGTGTGTGTGTGTGTGTGTAGATTCAAAGCTGGGGGCAGCAGAGGTGTGGACGTCCCGGCAGGCCCTGCAGGACCTTTACCAGAAGATGCTGGTGACAGACCTGGAGTATGCTCTGGACAAGAAGGTGGAGCAGGACCTGTAAGCCGCCCCTCCTCCGCTCTGCATCACACAACATAATTTTCTCCAACAATTTCAGTTCAATTAATTTAGACCAGTTTGGATTTTTTCTGTGTTGCTGTAACTGCAGAGAAAAAGGACACGAGTGAAGGGAAATAACGAGCAATAATCTACAGGTATCAGTAAAAAAACTACAAGAAAGTCTTTCTAGAATAACCTGGTTCAAAAAGTGTGAACGGGAGTCGCTCACTATTAGTGTTTCGTAGCAGGCAGGTTCAGAGTCGCTGGTGGAGCTGATGGAGACCAAATCAGCTGCAGTGCTCAGTTTCTAACATCCTTTAACATTAATGCAACATTTGGTGGCTAAATGGTGATAATAAATGTGTGACTGAAGACAAACTGAGCTCAGCTTTTGGACCGCATGGTGTCACCATGGTTACAGCATGATGACAGAGGAGGTCCGACATCCATGAATCTGCAGAGTCCACTTTGTTCCCTCTGTGTTGATGTATTCAGCGCGCAGTCAGTGTGTGAAGCTTTGACTCATGTATCGCAGCTACAGGTCACGTCTCCGCCTGCAGCTGTGGGTGGATCATCAGTCGTAATAATGGACAGATGTGTCGATTGTGTTTCGTGCTAAACTGTCATTTCCTGCCCCCAGTTCAGCTCCACCAATAAAACACATCGTCACAGCTTCCAGACACACACAGATGTCTGATATATGAGAACCTGGAGACTGTTTTTAATATTTGGGGTCTGTGAAGTAAGTTGTTGAAAGCCTGTCGCTCCTTGTTGGTTACTGCAGAAATTCTCACGAAGCCAAAAGTTTGTCGGAATATTTAGAATTTTTGATGTGTTGACACCAAAGATCAGTTTCACATAAAAAGGCAGTAATATAGCCCTCGACTCAGTTTGTGGGCTTTTCCATCAGGCAGAAGGAGCTGGTACTTTTTAGGATGTATTTGTTCGAAGCGCTGTGAGCTGATCCGAAAATGTGACGTCAACCGACTACGTGCTGCTGATTGGCCAGTCAGGATCCCTTTACCAATCATCTGGGTCCTGATGTGGGTTTCTCTCTGCCTGCAGGTGGAATCATGCTTTCAAGAACCAGATCACCACGCTTCAGAGCCAGGCCAAGAACCGAGCCAACCCCAACCGCAGCGAGGTCCAGGCCAACCTGTCGCTGTTTCTGGAAGCTGCCAGTGGCTTCTACACACAGGTAGGCTCACCTTGTGTTTGTGAAGTTATGAAAAAATGTCCAGTTTTGCTCTAAAGAAATAATCCCTGCAGTCATTTCTAAGCTGGTCTAGGCTCCGCCTCTGGGAGGATTTTTGTTTGGAGTAATCCTGCTAACACACAGACAAAGTGAATGGAGTTAAAGCCCCACATCACCACCGATAGAAACCATTCAAACGACGTCTCACTGTGTCTGCCGTGTTCCAGTTACTGCAGGAGCTGTGCACCGTGTTCAACGTGGACCTGCCCTGCCGCGTGAAGTCGTCTCAGCTCGGCATCATCAGCAATAAGCAGAGCAACACCAGCGCCATCGTCACCCCTCAGCCCAGCTCCTGCTCCTACATCTGCCAGCACTGCCTCGTCCATCTCGGAGACATCGGTGAGAAAAGCTTCCCGTTCGTGAGCGGCGAACGGGAAGCTCATTTGAAAAACCAGCCCTGATGTTGGTTTTTCAGAGCTTATTTTCTTTGTCTTTGTCTTTCAGCTCGATATCGTAACCAGACCAGCCAGGCCGAGTCCTACTACCGGCACGCAGCTCAGCTGGTTCCATCTAACGGTGAGTCCCCGCACGTTTTCTTTAACTGGCTTTTAGATTTTGCTGTTTTTGGAAATCTGTCCCTTTATCAGCTGAGCTCTAAACACATTCAAACACTGAGTCGTTTCATCTGAATGTCATACGCGCGTAATTCTTGCAGCTTTCAAGTACTGAGAAAGAAATGTGGTTGAATTATGCTGGGGTTGCTATAGTTACCACTCTGCCTCTTGTAAATAGTGTCACATGTGAGGGACAGCTGATGTTAAAGATGAATTACTGACATTTAAAAGCTCTGCTGTAAAACACTGATACTGAATAATATAATCTAAAGAAATGATATGTGTGTTCTGGTGTTTGGTATTCATAATGACGAGAAGCAGCCATGTTTGTAGTTCTTCCCTGCTCATGTGCTGCCTCTCCGTGTCTCCTGCAGGTCAGCCCTACAACCAGCTGGCCATCCTGGCCTCCTCTAAAGGAGACCACCTCACCACCATCTTCTATTACTGCCGCAGCATTGCAGTCAAGTTCCCCTTCCCAGCAGCCTCCACCAACCTGCAGAAGGCGCTGTCCAAGGCTCTGGAGAGGTACTAGCTCACAGCACAAACACTATTTCACCCGCTGTAGAGTCAAAGGAAATGATCTAAGATTTCATCTGAAAAGGGAAAACCAAACTCTTTAAACTGTCTCGAAGTGTGACGATGTCTCATTTCCGCTCTGTTAAATCCTCCTTCTGTGGTCCTGCAGTCGCGATGAAGTGAAAACCAAGTGGAGCGTGTCCGATTTCATCAAGGCCTTCATCAAGTTTCACGGTCACGTCTACCTGAGTAAGAGTCTGGACAAGCTGGACGGCCTGAGAGAGAAACTGGAGGAGCAGTTTCAGGTACAACTAAACGCTGTTTGATGCACCGCGACGTGCAAATCTGTGCGAGTCCGTTTGTATGACACGGGTGTTGCTGTGTGTTTGCATGTGCAGAGGCTGATCCTGCAGAAAGCCTTCAGCTCTCAGCAGCTCGTCCACATCACCGTCATTAACCTGTTTGAGCTGCACCACCTCAGAGACCTGACGGCTGACGGCAGCGAGCAGAGCTACAGCAGCGAGCAGCAGATCAGCTGGTTCCAGCTCCTCGGCCTTTTCAGTAAGAACTGAAAACTGTTAATGGCCGATTACATGGATGGAGTCGTGGACGGCTCCTGCTTTGTTTGAATGATACTCATGTCAGATTTATATGGTGGCTTTTACGTTTATTAGAAGTACAGCGACTCATATGTGTAACCTGCAACAACTCAAAACTGTCTCCTCAGTGTCCTTCCTGGGCGTCATGTGCAGCCGCGTGCTGCTCAACAAGAACCGCGGGGAGGAGATCATGGGCGAGTGCCCGCTGCCGGCCATCAAGGTGTCGCTGGACTGGCTCAAACTGAGGCCCAGCGTCTTCCACGAGGCCGCTCTTGTTAAACGGCAGTAGTAAGTCCTGCCCACTTTCTCTCTCTTAATCAGCAGAGTTTTGTACTGAAGCTGTAACTCTGCATCCTCTTCCTCTCTCTCAGCGTTTGGCCCTGGCTCGTGTCCATTCTCAACAGTTTCCAGCCCAAAGAGGACGACCTGTCCTGCTCCTCAGGTGGGACATTGCTCCTAATTTCCTGGAAACTACTTTGTAACTTTAGGTTACGTTTTGATTCTTACACACAGCAGACGAGCTCAGACTGTTCTGTTATTCCTGTTCACACCGACCGCTGTAAAATACGCAAACGTCGCCTTAGTGACAGATCACTGAGAAAGCAGGAAAACTGCTGCTAGCGTGCTTTCATCTCACTACAGTTTCATTCTCCAGGTTAAAGTTGACAATAAAACAAAAGGCTGTGTTCACAGAATAAATCCTCTTATAATGACTCCATGACTGCTACTCTGTATGTTTCTTGGAGTAATTATTTTGAATCTGGAATCTTTCCTCAAATTTTAGGGAAGTATTAGGAAACATCAAAGATCCACAAGCCGCTTTACAGCATCCTCCAGATGTGCTGCTTCCAGACGGCATCACCTTCAGCCATCAAAACCAGCAAACGGGCGCCATCATGGGACGGCGTCCTGTTCTAAATCTTTAGTCGGCGTGCATTAGCAGAATGCTGGCGTTTTATGGGCGAATGGGGGGGAAAAAAAAAAAAAAAGTCCTTTGCTTGTGAACAGTGAGCTAGTTCACAGGCGCCCCCTGTTGTGCATCTGCTGCATTTTCAGCCAGTTTTGATACAAAGAGGTTCACAGGAAGTGAAGTCCCTTCGGTCACTGTTAGCACTGCAGCAGTTTAACCTGCGACCCTCACAGTTTAAATCCTGTCTGAATAAACCAAAACATTTGTTTTTTAACTTTTAATCGAACTCGTTGGTTAATTTTTTTACAAAGTTCATTCTTGATTCTAGGATGTTTGTTTTCTCCACAGTCACACCCCTGCCTGAGGAGTTTGAGCTGCAGGGTTTCTTGGCTCTCCGTCCTGCTCTGAGGTGACGACTCGCCTCCCTCTCTTGGTGATTGTTTAAAGTGTTTGGTCAGCGCAGATGTTCTGATGTGTGTTTGTGTTTCAGGTGTCTGGACTTCACCAAAGGACATCAGGGCATCCTGGTGGACCGGGACGGCCTGCCGGTGCATGCCCGACACCAGCGACTCATCAGCCTGGGCAAATGGGTGGCTGACAGCCAGCCGGGGTGAGTGTTACTCCGCTCTGTGACGTCGTGCTGTGTACGGACTGGTGTGTCATGGCTGTTTCCCCTTTGCAGACTGATCCAGTGCAGAGTGAGCGAGGATGGCCTCCTCATCTTCATGACTGACATTCCAGAAGAGGCCATTGAGGAGCCGCAGGAAAAGGAGGTACCCGTGCTGCAGGAGTCGTTGAATGGCGAGCAGACGGCCAACGACGGCGGGAATTCCGGCCTGAAGTCCGTGCTTTCGGTGGGGAAGACTCAGAGCTCGTGGCCCGACAGCAGCGACCGTCCAGTGGTCACCTTCAAAGAGAACATCAAACCCAGAGAGCAGAGCCGTGACCCCACAAGGAACCACCATCAGAAAGATGGTGGCAAGGAGCGCCGAGACTTCTCCAAAGGCAACGGGGCCGCTGGGAAAACAGAGCTGAAGAGGGACGGTAAGAGGAAGAGCGAGCTGAAGAAGAGCGTCCATGAGAAAACGGCCGATGCTGGAAAACAGGTAGAGACGCTGAAATATTTTCACTGATGAAGCTGCAGGTTTGAGCCGGCGTGATGATGCGTTTCCTTTCGCTCAGGTGAAGGCACAGACAGAGCTGAGGAAGACTCCGGTGTCTGAGGCTAAGAAGACTCCTGTCACTCAGACTCAAACCACCTGCTCATCCCAGTTCATCCCAATCCATCATCCAGGAGCCTTCCCGCCTCTGCCCAGCAGACCCGGTACGTTTGGACCTTTTTCTTTAAATTTAAACTTTAAATTTGAACTGGTCCCAGAGGCACCATTAGGGCGATTTTTGCATGTTCAATGGTGGGAAAGACCAGAGCTTCTGTCTAAAACGTGCACAGCCACATGCAGAATCTGGAGACTTCACACAGAGGGGCTCAGCCTGGGTTTGAACCACTGAGCTCGTCCAAACTTTTTTTGTTGTTGAACTTCAGACCAAACTGTGGGTCTGCTGACCTCATCTTAAACGAATACGCCTCTCCGTGAGCTTCATCTCTGTTGTCTCTGTGGCTCCAAACTCTGATCCCGATCGCTTCCTCTGCAGGTTTCCCTCCCTCAGCCTATGTGATCCCTTCTCCCGTGGCCTTCCCTGGACTCCAGGTGAATCCGGGCTTCACCTTCTCCACCGGTGTGTCCGTCCCAGGGCCTTTCCTCCAGCAGCCTGTCCACACCCAGGCGGGCACCCAGGTCCAAGCTGGGAAGCAGTCTCACATTCCCTACAGTCAGCAGAGGCCCTCGGGCCCGGGGCCCGGTCAGGGGCCGGGATCCTCGGGACACGGCCCGTCCCAGGCTCAGCAGGGCCAGACTCAGACTCCCTCCCAGCAGGCCTTGCAGCAGTCAGTCCAGCTGACGATGAGTCAGCAGCAGTCACCCACCAAACCAGTCCAGCAGGTTGGGATGGGAAAGAGTCCACCTCACCACCCAGGACTGCAGCAGGTCAGGTCACATGACTGTCACTACCTTCATACAGTCATCAGCTGAAAGAGCGATTAACTCGGCTCCTAAACTGATTCCTGTTTGAAAGACTCGCGGCTGAAACACTTCTTTTTCCATTTTTTTAGTGAAATGTGATGTTTATGCTCAGAGTGCCTCTTTCCTGCTCACAGCTTTTATAGTGAGCATCGCTAATGAACTTGAGCACAACCAGCGTGCCTCGTTTCTCCTCTGTCTCTGTGCTGACCCCTCCCAGGCTCTCACACTGAGGCAGCTCATTGTTTACCTCAGCGTGTTTTACTCTCTTTACATCCATTAAATGTAACTTGGTTTCAGGTCTCAAAATATCAAAAACATGGAAATCTGAGTGTGAGCGCCTCAGATTTGAACTGTCCACTGATGTTTCCTTCTCGTTGTGTTCCCGCCCTGAGCAGTACATGCAGGTCCAGGAGCAGTCGAGTCACATGTGGAACCAGGCCCAGGCGGCCCTGCAGAAGGTGTCTCCCATGCAGATGCCCATCAAGCAGCCGCAGCAGCAGAAGCAGCAGCAGCAGGCCTTCTACATGGCAGCTCAGGATCCTCTGAAGATGTACGAGCACCAGCTGCAGTCGTCGGCTCAGGTCTCCAGCATGGACAAGAAGATGAAGTACCCCGACGTGAAGTTACAGGACTTCTACTGGGACTCGTCTTACAGGATCGGGGACAGCCTGGCTGTGCTGGCCGACAGAATGAAGAGGCCATCGCCGGGGGGTATCTGCTCAGAGCAGGATGGGCCCCGGGGACCCCCGTTTGAGGTGAGCTGCTGTCAGCAGACGCAGAGGGAGGAGTTTGTTTTGCTGCTTTTTGCTTTTTCTGCTTCTTTTTCTTTATTTTCCTGCTTTTTTTTTTTTTTCTTTCTTTTAACTTTGGTTTTTTATTTATTTATTTTTTAGATGAACTAAAATCTAAATCTAAACTTGGGTGTAACTGTTGTTGCAGTAATCGTTTCTCCTGATTCAGGCTGTTAAAATTTGCCAAAAGTCACGTTTGTACTATTTAAATATTATTTATATATCGCACATAATATTTAAGTATCGCATTAATTCCTCAAGAAGGAAAAGAGAGGCGTGATTACTTGTGTCGGTATGTTTCAATAAAACATGCCTTCTCCATAGCTACACATTACAAAGTAAATGGAGAAATTTGATTGGCTTATATGTACATCTAGGGCTGGGCCATATTATACCGTTCACGGTAATACTGGTACAACGCTAGGCAACGATAAGAAAATGACATATCGAGATAGAATATGGGTAAAACGCGCATGCGCAGTGCCGAAAAAGCACGGAGAACGCACGGTAACGGAGAATGTGAACGGGGAAAGTAGATTGTTGAGTGAAACGGATGAGCCAGGATTGTTTTGTAAAAATGGTGCAACTTAACTGGTTTGGTGTTTGTCCGTCAGATACACAACAAAGCACTTTTTTTCTTTGTACAACATGCAAGCGGCCATCGTTATTGCCGTATTTGTTGGACCAAGGTGCTTGTAAATCTGGGAGTAATCTGGGTCCTAAACTCCATCCTTTAAAGTCCCGAAGTCAAACGAACATCACTGAGAGTTTAAAATTGTCTAAATTCTTTCATCTTTAATAAAACGATCAGCATTGCTGCTTTACCAGGTGTAACTATAAAGTTTAACTTCCAGGCATCCATGAAAACAAAATTTATTACATTTAACGGAGTTAGAAGTTAGCAGGAAGCTAGCGGAAGTTAGCTCGCTAGTTTCGCTAGTTACCTAAGCATGATATAGCACGTTCTGACTGAGAGATTTCTGAAAACATTCAAACGTACAGCTCTGCTATCACTTCCAACATAAATGAAGACAGGAAACTAAACAGCAGTGACGTTTGTAGGGTTACTGAAGTTGGGCTAGCTGGTATATAATGATGTGCTACGTGATCGCTAGCGACACAGCTATGTTAGCATAACATAAACAGTGAAGCTGGAGGACGAACACTAACACTTTTCCACTTATAAAAGTTAACGTGAAGGTTCCTCATGGTTAGAGACAAATGCAATCTCATGGCAGGATGCTGTAAACGGACCAAACTTCAGTCAGGAGAACAACTGAGATAATCCATCCACAATACGAGGTTAGTCATTAATATACTGCAACAACATGGGAATAGAGCAGCTGCCAGAGAATTCAACATTAATGAATCAATGGTACAGAAGTGGAGGAAGCAAGAAGAATGAGTTTAATAAAGTTTGATTTATCTGACTGCTTTGTTTCGCTTAATGTGCCTTATAATCCCGTGCACCTTATGGTCCGAAAAATGCGTACTGCACACTGCAGTTTAATGTTGCAAAGCAGCTCTTTTTAACTTCAGTGGATATTATACATGGTTATGCTCAGGATACGTCAGCCCATTTCTACTGGAAATGCCTTTTGGTTAAACTTTCAGCAAGGAATTTGCATTTGCTCTGTTAAATGTTTATAAAGCCTTAATGCACATAAAAACAGCTGCTTGTTTAAGTAAAAGGAATGGATGGTTTTTTTTGCACTAGTAAAGTTGTGGAGTTGCATTTTGTCTCGCAGACATTATATCGTTATATCGTTATCACAAATTTTCAAATATATATCGTGATATATATTTTTGGCCATATCGCCCTGCCCTATGTACATCAGTCATTTTCCAGGTAATCTGGGTTTAAATGAGATTAAATTAGATTTTTAAAGAATTTCCTGCCAGTATAAAAATGTTTTTAGAAAAGTTTAATGGACCCACACTTCTTCTTTTCCTCTGCCTCTCACAGAAGGTTGATGAATTTGAAGCTCACTCTATACTGATACCAGAAACTCTGTGGTAGTTTTCCGCATGTGTAAAGAAACCTGGTCATGAGCAGACGCTCGGACTTGTTTAGTGATGATTTTTCTTTTTTCTCTGTCAGCTTGCAAGCTTTGGTAGCCTTCAGCGTAACTTCCCTTTTCTCCACCTCGGTCTTACTGGCTTGCCTTCTTTCGTTTTCTGTTCTTTACATTTCCCCCTCTCATTTTCTTTCTTCTTTCTGTTCTTCCTCTTCTTGCTTCATCTCTCACTAGGACAACAAGAGCTCGCCTCTTCTACCTCCTGACCTGTTAAAAACTCTAGCAGATTTTGAGGAGGAGGAGGAGCTCGTCTTTACTAAGCCTCCTGATTTCTTCCAGGCCTTGGCTGGCCCTCTTAGCACTGCTCCTGGACCAAATATATTTGTATGTAGCCCTGTCTTCCTCACCCAGCACTCTTCCCCATCCTTAAACCCTGACTTCCCTGCATCTAGTCTGAAGCCACCCTCTGCTCACCAGAGCTGCTCACATTTCCAGATGTTAGAGTTATTGTCACAATCTGCAGAATCCTCACATTTAGAGGGACAAAGGAGTTCATCCCAGCATGCAAGCATCATCCTTTGATAGACCTTACCTGATATGAATTTGGCTGATCTCCCAGCAGAGGTCACCCTCTCAGGTGTATCTAGACACCTTCCAGCTCAGCTGCTATGTTTAGATCGCTCCCAGGAAGTCGTGTTTTAATCACAGACTCACCCTCTTCTTGCTTATAAAAGCTTCAACTAAAAAAAACTACAGCCGAACTGTTTTTAGCCGCAAAGTCCAGCCGTGTTCATCCTTTGACTTTTATGGGGTTGTGCACCTTGAAGTCGTCTTCCACGGTGCCAGTTTTTACTTGTAGTTTAATGTCAGAGCTATCTGAGGGAACCAAGGGTCAAACTGACGCCTGCGGCTCAGAGTGCAGGGTTAACTCCGCCCTTCTCAAAATGAAAATCAAGTTTAAGGATGGTGTTGTCGGAGCTGTAGCGCTCCTCACTGAAGCTCAGATAAACCAGGACAGAACTTCCTCCCAAAGCCGTAAAACTCATCCAAGCTGAAAACTGCTCTGAGGTGCACGACGGTGATCTACAACGGGAGATCAGCCAAGTTTATGTTGGGATTGGACTTTAGAGGTCAAACTGAAACATGCCTCATAGTCTCATTGATTTACTTCTAAGATGTTCAATGTTTTGAAGCACAGCTTGAATTTATTAATTAAAAGTATTCTCAGTCTTTGTTACGCTGACCTGGCCTTGTTTGTGACAGAAGTAGAGAGCTAACAGTGGAGGGGATTTTTCTGGGATGAGGCGGCTTCAGTAATCGCATGCTGTATGTTTTCAAACTTTAAGAGAAACACGGGGAAACAGCTGGAGACTGAAATATTATGGATCCTTTTTTCGGAAACAAATCAATTGAAACTGATTTGGGTTTCCAAATGTGAGGCTTGAGTTAGGAGAGCTGTGTTTAAGATTTGAGTGATTGATTACCGACGCATTTAAATTCCTGCAATGACTTTCAAGGATCCAGTTTGGAAACCTCAGAAACCACCAGCTGCACATCACAAAGATTTACTTGATGTGTGATGCAGCTGCTTCACAATAAAACTCCTCCCCGGGGCTTTTACTGTGGAACAGCTTCATGACTCACTCCTGCACTGATCTGAGGTCAGTCATCATCTTCTCTCTCTCCAGCTGCCAAACCAGACCCGAGTGGACAGCGGCCCCGAGGTCATCAGCCAGTCGTCCTCTCTGCTGCCCATACCCGGCTTCCCCATGCAGGTCAGAGCCTTGGCCTCGGTCCTGCTGACCTCTCCAGCTCTACTTAATGCAAACACACACCATCACACATTCTTGTGAGACTCGATATTTGCGCAGAGTTTAGTTTTTAAGACCATCAGCCTGAGAAGAATGATGATGTTGACTGCGTGACTTTGCTTTAGTGAATAGGATGGATTAATAGTCAAATGAAATAAGTGAGAGTGGCAGGTACGACCACAGTGAGGAACAAACACAAAGAGTTTGCAGGCAATAAATGACAGCATCGGTTCACGGATGGTAAATGTGAACATTTGAATACTCGTGGTTTGCTCAGCTTGTTAGCAATAGATGATGTCACTGAAGTCTTCCTTCATAATAATGATAAATACGAGGCTGACGGCAGCTTGTGTTTGTGTGCAGGAGTACAACCAGAACAGCATCTTCAGTCAGGCCTACGGTAAAAACCTGCCGCCCAGCTCCAAGTCCGACGCTCCCATGGTGCACCAGGAGACGTCCCTCTACACGCTGTTTGAGGGCACCCCGTGGTCCCCTTCTCTCCCCGCCAGCTCAGGTACGTCACAGAGATGTGATTAATATTCATTCGTGCTGGGCGGAACGTGCGGCTAATGGAAACTGTGCTCTGATTGGCAGATCACTCTACGCCAGCCAGCCAGTCTCCTCACTCGTCCAATCCCAGCAGCCTGCCGTCTTCCCCTCCAACCCACAACCACGGAGCCATGCCTTTCTCCAACTTTGGGCCCATCGGGACTCCGGACAACCGGGACCGCAGGGGAATGGACTGCTGGAAGGCCAGCAAGAGTGGTGAGCCTGGAAAATGCTCTTGCTAACGGAGCCGTTTGATGTCTGTGATCCTTTAGATTTTGACCATGTTTGGTTCAGTTTAACTTTTTCAAAACAAAAGTCTACGGTTTAACATTTTTATCAGAGGAGCAGCTGATCAAGAAGCGAACACTGTGGGCCAATAAACAGCCAGTAAAGGTCACGTGACAGAAGGGCCTCACGTGTGCTCGTTGTGTTTCAGGAGCAGTCGGCGGATTCGGTCTGGACTACCTGCCAACCACGGCCTCCTCTGCATCAGACAGCAGCTGGCACCAGGCTGGATCGACGGGCAGCTCCTGGACCAATCAGGACTCTCCAATGGAGGAGTCGTCCTCCACCGTGCTGCTTGACAGCCTCAAGGTAACACCAGGCCCACAAGTTCAGACGCCTGAGAAGAAATGAGTCGTGTTTATCGTCTGACTCGCTGATGTTTTCTCCCTTGTGCGACCTCTGCTGGATTTAGCCTCACGCTAACCCTCTGCCTTCCCCCACAGTCCATCTGGTCGAGCTCCATGATGCAGCCGGGCCCTTCGGCGCTGGAGCAGCTCCTCCTGCAGCAGAAGCAGAAGCAGCAGCGAGGTCACGGCGCCATGAACCCGCCTCACTGAACGGCAGCGCGAGGCGGCGCTTTGTGTCCGGACGTCAACAAACCACCACCAGGAGAAACGGAGGGGAAAAAAACCACAGATGTTTGACGAAAACAAGCTCCAACTCAAATTAAACCGGCGAGAAACGGTGGAGGCTGGGGAGGCAACACGACCCCCCGACGAGGCTGAATCACCACCCCCACCCCCCTCGGCTGTCAAGGAGCGGTGACGCCCCTCCTGGATCGGAGGGCGCGGGATCTCTTCGACCGCGGTGCCACGCACCACGCCACCGCCGGGTTTCATTCAACCGGTGGAAATCTGAACATTGAGGAACCACCCCCCCTTCACATCACTGCCCCCCCGTTATGGACAGACGCCACATCTCCACGAACTCGTCATCTGGAAGAACTTCTTCTTCTTTCTTTGGAAAAAGATAAAAAAAAAATTAAAACGGAAAAAAGAACGACCTCCTGGACGTCTGCTCGGTCCCGATGGAGAGCCGGTTTTTAGCATCTCCGCTGTAGACTGAAGCGGGGCCGTTCGAGAGCCAGAATGATGTGGTTGTCGGGTTTGGGGGGAGGCCAGGTGATGCACGGGGGGGTCAAAACAAGACTGGACTTTCTGATCTCCATTCATTTTCATTACTGAGGAGGGAGGAAGGAAGAAAGGAAGGAAGGAAAGTTTTCAGCTATATAAATATATACGTGAATATATATTGCCATAGTTGGACTTGTGTCTTAGCCGTGAGAATCAGGACTGGACGTTGTGAAGCCGGGTGTAACGCCTCCCGGGCTGAGCGCCCGCTTGTGTCGGTGCCCGACGACGGGGTGGCTTCACGATGAACATCGCAGGAAAGACTGAGGAAAGATCATAAACACCCTGTCGACCGTAGGGATAGTGTCACTGTTAGCTTCAAGAGATTGCAGTTATTAACAAAAAAACACAAAAAATAGAAAATGTACTTTGTGATTTGTTCGTAGCCGTTTTAGCTTTGCGCCCTCCGGGTGATACAGGTATGTCTATTAGCTTCCTGCTTGGATATTTTCGGGGTTCTCTTCCTCTCTGACCTCTTCTTCCTGTTATTTCTTTACGTAATGAAGAAAAAATGGAAATATGTAACCCTGCTTGCTTACCTGCATTTACTGTTTGTTTTTGTTGCCGTTCTTCTTCACTGGTTTTATGCAGCTCGCCCAGAACATTTTCTATTATCCTTTCTTGGAGAAGCACGACTGCAGCTCGAGGCTGTGCAGCAAATTTGTTTTTTTATTATTATTATGGAACGGAGCGTCTGGAGACCCTGTAGCTCTGCTTTTATTGAACCTGTGAGTGAAGCCCCGCCCCCTTCAGTGTAAAGCCACCCTAACCAGACTCAAAAGCTACCAAGAAATAACAGCTAAAAAAGTGTATTTGATTACTGGTTAATCTGCAGGTTCCAGTAGGCCAAAAATATTTCCCGGTTTGCTGTAAAATACAGAAATATTTAGTTTAATGACATAAAAGTAAAAACATGCAGAAGGTGGTGAGGAGGTGAGGACACGCTGAGTAACTCGCTCAGCACAGGCAGAGTGAAATATGAAGCAATTAAGAAATTATTTTAATGAAGAATCTATTTTCTTTATTTAATCAGTGAATCATTTGTGACGACTAAAAATTCCTTCAGTGTTTCGTTTCCTGCTGCTTCTAACCAATCCTGTAAGAGCGGCTCAGCTTCCTGTGACTGACAGAAAAAGGGCGGCGCTCTCATGGTCCTTCGCCGTTGCTGCTCTCCTTTCGTTCTTTAAGGGTTTAAAGATTCATTTGATTTTTTTCTAACAAACCTGCAACGTCGTTCAGAAAAAATGTAAAACGTCTAACTCGCTGATGAACGGACTTCTTGTTGCTTTCGCTTCATTTGAAAGAAGAAGGTTCACCTGCAGCCCAGTTTGATCTCACGCCAGTAAAACCAGAGCAGATATCTTTTTAAAATAGTTTTCGCTTCAGTGGAAAGAAGTACTGAAACCTTGCGAAAGCAAATCTTTGAATAATTGAGAGCAGATCACGAGCAGCTCTGCAGGGAAACAAAGTCTGCTTTAAACACTTTAGCTCCAAACACCAACGTCAGTATTTCACTTGTCTATTAATCAGCAGTGCAGTTTATTGAAAACATGTAATTATTAAGGTCTTTACTGCAGGTTTCACTTTTCAGAGGAGTGCGGGGGGGCGGGTCGGACCTGTGGAAAAGAAAAACCATCACAGAGTCCGCGTGAAACTTTGGATCTGCAGTCTGTGTGCTTTGTTTCATAACCTAAGGATTTAGCCCCAAATAGGTTTCACCGTTTTGTTTAGTTTATCCAAAAAGTCACGAGGTTCCAAACTGACGGGGAAAACAGGATAGCTCATTAACTGTCCTCTGAAACATCGTTCAGGCCGCCAGTGACCAGGTTTCAGGGCTGCGCGTAAACGTGAAAATGTTCTTTCAAATGAAGTCTCGTACGCCACCTTTGACGTCACGGTTTTCTGTGCTCGGACGACGGGAATGTTTATGTGTGAGCAGCAGGATCCTAAACAGATTTAACGTTGCCATGACACCAAACAGTTTCTCCTCATGAATACTGAAACGTTTTTCTGTCCTGTGACCTCTGAGCTACAGTGAAGTTGAACCATTGAGCTCAAGCTGCCCTCAAGAATCGGCTGGCCTGTGTTTGCTTCGACTTTGTGATCACGTTGTGGGAAAACTCAGGATCTGATGTAAACGCATCACGTTAGGAGCTGAACAAAGTTCACGGCTCAGTTTTTATCAGCCACTAACAATAAAGTGTTCAGTGTGGTATCATCAGCACACTTGTGTTTCTATATTTGCCGTTTAAAAAGATAAATACTAATTTCCAAACTGAGGCACTGAACTCAAACCCTTCCCCCGGCCCGGGTAATGATGACCTGCTGGATGTTATTCGCTTCGTTACTGTGGCTCGCCCTTCATTAAATGACGCAGGCAGAGGTTAGACTGCAGGTGTCTTGTTTTTATATTTTTGCCGTCGTATTTAACCGCTTTAAAACAACAAGCCAAACTCGATCCTCGTCCATCTTTAAGTAGATTTTTAGGTCTAAACGAGTTCCCGGGAAGGTTCATGCGGTGGGAACGGCTGATGCTGGATCTGGGGGCATCTGTGGCGTCACGCTGTCATTATTTTAGAGCGACAGCTGGCTAATCAGGATGCCAGGCTTGAGCAGGATTTGACAGTTTGAACCGACAGGAAACAGTTTTCCATGTTTAGAAAATAAAGTTCTGAGGAGGAAGAAATGAAAGCCTGTTTTTATTTTCCTGGTGGGGCATTTTACGAAAGCGGACTTCAGAGAGACGTGTCTGTTCTCTGTGTGATTGTGCTTTTCATGTTGCATTTACAAAGTGTATTTGAACAATAATAAAGATAAAATATTCCTGAACGTGAGGGCGAATTCGACCAGAAGTGTCAAGGAGAAGATCCTCTTTGTTTTCACCACGTAGATCTCTGCTGACTCTCATATGAGTTACTTGATGTACTTGGATCGTCGATGACATTCCACTCGGAGATGTTTGGGAGGCTTCAGGGCGGCGGGTCCTCGTCGGTTTGTGCTCTGACAGCAGATTTGTAGTCACGTTTGAGATCTGAGCTTTACTTTAAGGCTTTTTGTGTTTCTGTCTCTCTGTAGACTTTCAGAAAAGATTGAATCAGACTTTAAATAAAAACCAACTATGTTCTCCTTTAATGCTGGGTCCAGTTTTCTGTGTGTTGACCACCAACCTTTAAATCAGGCCGTTAGCGTCGTTTCAGTCCAGAATCGGTTCAGGAGCTGGGTGTGGAGACGGGGTCAACCCTCGTGTTCAAATTTGACAGATTTAAACATTTTATCTCTAAAAGAAATGTCGCATGAGCATCAAGACGTCTAAAGAATGTCTGTTTAAATTGATCTGAGCTTCCATGTCTTTGTCCACAAAGAGGACTTCAACACACAAAATGTTTTAGTCTACATACAATTTTGTGTGTTTTTATCCAACATTCGTACACTCTTGGTGTTCCTAGTCAAAGATGACCGGTCATTACAAATGAATGGAGCAGACACCAGTTGGTGTAAATGAGTTCAGGTACATCCCCGTTTCTCAGATGGACATAGCAACACACATCGTTTGGGTTTCCTGGCAACCACCATAGGAACATTTGGCAATAGAGCCTCTTTTGCTTGGGAACAACTGTGTTGGTCGTTCTCACAGACAGCTGTGACAGATGTTTTTGAGGCCTTGCTCACAGATCACTGTGTGGCAGCACCGTGGCTGGTCGAGTGAGTGGTGAGGAGGCGAGAGGCCAGGAAATACAAAGTGAGGAAGTGTTAGAAGCTGAAAATGGCACGAAATATCATCCAGACCAAGAAATGATGAGGAGAAATTCAGTGAGAAGAGAATGACCACGGTGATGGTGCTGTCACAGAGTGGGAACTTCTCCCCACTTAAAAGTTAAGCTTTCAGCTGAAAGTCTCATCAGAATGACCACAGACAAAAGTATCAAGGATGTGGGACACGTAAAAACCAGCTTGAAGGGAAAGCAGATTTACAGAGACAACTGCAACGAGATAAGCCTGAAAGAAACCAAAGCACATGTGAGTCTTTTGATTTTTGGTGTTGTGCACAGAAAGTCATTCACCAACAGTTTACGGGATACAGAGTAAAGTCGGAGGTAAAGACCAGGCTGTCGACAACAAGGTAAGCTGGCAGTGATCAGAGAGGTTTGGAGCCTATATCAAAAACGTCGCAGTGGACGAGAATCGGGTGGCTTTAGGAGATGCTGCCCCTTCAAACAGTGTAATTATTCATACTCCTGGCAAATTTTGACTTAGTTACTTTTATTCAACCTGCAAGTTTTGTTTTGTTTTTCGTGACACAGGCATCTCCCAAAAGATAAGATGACGTACAAGAGGCATCACTGTGGGAAAAAATATTTCTCAGCTTTTATTTACATTTGAGCAAAAAGTGTCATGTCCAGAATTATTCATACCCTTCTCACTATTCTATAGAAAAGCCTTTATTGGCTATTACAGCAATCAAACGCTTCCTATAATTGCCGACCAGCTTGTCTCCACAGGTGTTTTTGCCCGTTCATCTTTAGCAATGAGCTCCAAATCTTTCAGGCTGGAGCGTCTTGTTGCCATCACCCTGATCTTTAGCTCCCTCCACAGATTCTCAGCTGGATTCAAGTCAGGACTCTGGCTGGGCCACTCCAAAGCATTAATGTTTTTGTCTGCTAACCATTTCTTCACCACGTTTGCTGTGTGTTTTGGGTCAGTGTTGTGCTGTTTCTCTGCAGACTGCCTGATGTTGTTGAGAATCTTCATGTATTGCTCTTTTTTTTCATGGTGCCGTTTACTGTGATTAGGTTTCCTGGTCCATTTTCTGAATAGCACCTCCATAGCATCAGGTTCCCACCACCATGTTTGACAGTGGGGATGGTGTTCTTTGGGATGAAAGCTTCTCCTTTCTTTGTCCAGACGCCTTATCTGAATCGTGTGTCGTATCTGAAGAAGTGGCGTCCTCCTTGATCTGCATCCTTGGAACCCAGCAGTGTGCAGTGTCTGTTGGACTGTCTGCTTCGAGACATTGGCTGTGTCCCAATTCAGCGACCGCACGCTTTGTAGTACGCATTTGTAGACCGATTACGTCACAGCGACGCGACGAAGGGTGTCCCAATTCGAAGTGTACTCCAAATGCGGTCGACAAATGTGCAGTTCATTTCCCCAAATTTGAAGTGTGGGCTGTATCCCAATTCAGGGTCTGCAGCCTTAAAAGACACCATGCTGAGAACTGGCTTTGGACTTTCAAGTACAACATTATACCAACAACTTCAGATGAGACATCCTTACTGGTGTAACATTTTCTCAGCGAATGTTTGCTTTTCCCGTTACATGGTGGTGGTAATACACAGCACTTTTATGTTTTTATTCTGAGTGGTGGGTGTGAAGATATCTTGCCAGTTGCCCGGCAGCTCCCTTCGAAGTGAAGAGGGGATGTTATGCGTCAGGTTCTGGGGGACGCGTTTTGGGGGGAAGGGCTGGGGTATGTTTTCATTTCCTCCTTGGGATGATGAATCCTGCTATGTTTGGAAGGAGAAGGGCTGAATCAAATTCAAAGATCTTTATATAGATGGAAAATTTGCATCATTTAATCAGCTTAAGCAAAAGTTCAATTTACCGCCTTCACATTTTTACCGTTACCTACAAATCAGGCATTTTATGCAATCCAATATGAAGAATTACCAAGATGTTCCACATGAACATTTTTTAATGTGCTCCTGAGCCCTCCTTACTCCAATCGTTTGATTTACACTATTGTACATTTATTTGATGACAGCATTGAAGTGCAGACTACGAGGATAAGAGACGCTTGGAGGGAGAAATTGGTTATAGAAATATCAGAATCAATGTGGGACAAATGCTTATCAAAGATTCATTCCTGCTCTGTTAACAGCAGACATCAGTTAATACAATTTAAAATTGACCATCGGCTACATTACTCCAAGGTTCTACACAAAATTTATCCTTCAACTTCCCCATATGTGACAGATGTAAAGTATCAGAGAGCACATTGGCTCACGCTTCCAGGCATTGACCAACTTCTGGTCCTAAATATTTGATTGGTACTCTAAAGCTTACGGGATCTCCATCTCACCCAATCCAGAAATTGCAGTTTTTGACTGTGCACGTTCCAGATTATGGATACTTGTAGTTTCTAATCTCTCTTTTTTTTTGTCCTTCTCTATTGATTATTATTGTGCTATTTCTTGTCCTATTATCTCAGCACTTGAGCTGTATTTGTTTGTTGATGGGTTTCTATGCTGGAAAAATTAAAATAAAATATTGAAAAAAATTGGCAAAAACATTCAAATGTACCTGTTTTAAGATTTCAGTGTTTTTAAAAAAGATAAAGTGAGCTATCAACAGAACGCAAAAAATTTCATGCTGTCACTTAAAAAGAGATTAACTGACATCAGGCAACACTTTACTATGCAATACCACTTTTCTACCACAAGATGGTGCAGTGACTATTTAACCAGGTAATTCATTAAGAGAAAATCTTGTTCACAGTGTCGGAGAAAAGACAAACCCTCCTGAGTAATGCAGATGAAGCTTTCTGTTCACCTGAAGAGACTGGTATCTTTATTTACTCTTTAGAGGTTTTCACAACACAGCATACACGAAATACAAATGGCTGTTGTGGAAGCTGCTAATGTCAGTACGGCTTGAAATATCCATGAAAACTATGTGAGTTCCTCATCTTACGCCCGGGAACATGAAGTAGAACAAAAGAACAGCCAGAAGATGCTGACGACCAAAGATGAATGGCTCTTCAGATCTGATCTGCTGCAGTGAGAGTCTGCTGCGACGCCCACAGTGACAGGAAACACCAAAACTGTGTACAAAAACACACTTCTGCACACTGCTCAGCTCCACTGGGGGCGACATCATCCAGTAGGCGGGGCTCTCCTTCTGCACTGTGTTCAACCATTGTGTCAATAATAAGTGCTGCTGTGAAGAGAACAATTCTCAGACTGAATGTTGAACATCAGCTAGTTTCTCCTGTTGATTTAAACCTTGTTGTACAGATGGAACATTGGCTGTGGATTATTCTTGCTGCTCTTTTCTTTGGTGAGATACAAACATCAACATGTTTCCTCTGCTTAAATAAATGTGTGAGTCTGATTAATGGTGAGTTTTTAATCATGTTTATTGATCCATCTCTTCCTCTGCATGTTCTGTTCTTCCTCAGAGTGTAAAGGAGAAGACAAAGTGATCCAGGAACAAGGAGATGTCATTGCTGCTGAAGGAGACACAGTTACACTTGGATGTACTTTTGCAAGTCAAACAACACCCACCTTGTTCTGGTACAAACAAGAAGTAAACGCTTACCCAAAATATATCTTGCGGAAATTTCTCTCTGGAGCAACAGATAAAGCCCCAGAGTTCCAGGAGGACAGATTTGATGCTGAAATCAACAAGACATCCGTTCCTCTGAAGATCCAGAAGCTTCAGCTGTCTGACTCTGCTGTGTACTACTGTGCTCTGCAGCCCACAGTGACAGGAAACAGCAAAACTCTGTACAAAAACCTTTGGAGCAAAGACAACAGAATACTCCACAACATCCACTAGAGGGAGCCACACACTGTTAAACCTCTGATTCTTGTGTCATTGGACTGATGACAAAGACAACAGAGAAATGAAGCAGTAAAGATCAGAGACAGAGACAGAGCTGCTGTGGAAGCACAAAACTATTAGAAGAAAAATAACTTTATTTATAAAGAACATTTTCTAACAATGTCGAACATTTACAGTTTGTTTGTCTTCTGAAGAAACAGAAACAAAACTGCTTCAGCTGTCAGATATCACCACTCCGACATCTGAGCTCATAACCCACAAACAACTGAGACACAGTAAAAAAGAATAACAGATATTTCAATCAGAGTCAGATATCGTCTCGTATCCTCTGGTTTTCAACAACACTCAGAATCCAAAGTGATGGAGGTAAAGTTTGTGCGACTCCGTCACAGGAGAAAATCTCAAAGGCTGCAGATGAAGACCATCAGCTGACAAAATGCTCCTCCAATTTTTTAATATTTGAATGTATTGTTATAAATTTACACAGTTGTAATAATATGACAAAGAAACTGCTGTAGAAAATCACTGAAAACATGCTGAACTCAAAGGTTGATTATAGCGTTATTAGAAAAGTTACAAAACCCTTCTTCCAGAATCGCAAAGCAATCTCCCAAAACTAGAAACTCCCTGAAATTCAAAAGGTCAAAAGAACGTTATCACAGATATAGCAGCAGAAATGAGCATCCTCTGAAGGGTGGTGCTGGCCTTCCTTAGTGATCGGGTGAGGAGGTCAACTGTTCATGAGGGACTTCTTACAAAAAAAAGAAAAATGAACAGATATTATCAGAACAAATGCTGCCAATCAGAATAGTTGTTGGAGTAGTGTAAAGGTGTTTGAAATACGGTTTTCCCCACAAAACTTTCAGCACTACGACTTCTGCTGTTTGTGGGTCTTCATGTGCAACGACAAATGATGACTCTGGCGGAACATTTTCCCACAGGTTTTACAGTGATACGGTTTCTCTCCCGTGTGGATAGTTTTGTGGGTTTTAAGTGACGTTGACTGAGTAAATCTTTCCCCGCAGGTCTCACAAACATACGGTTTCTCTCCTGTGTGCGTTCTCATGTGGCGCAGAAGGTTAGAGCGTGTAGTGAAGGTTTTCCCACATGCTTGGCAAGGATGAGGCCTCTCTCCTGTGTGGCTCTTGGTGTGGATTTTAAGCGATCCTGACGTTGTAAATCTTTCCCCGCAGGTCTTACAAACGTGAGGCTTTTCTCCTGTGTGGCATCGCATGTGGCTCAACAAATTACTACCTTGACTAAAGGATTTTCCACACGTTGTGCAAGAATACGGCCTCTCACCGGTGTGGATTCGCTGGTGGGCCATCAAATGACCACTTTGATTGAAAGACTTCCCGCATGTTTTACAAGAGTATGGCCTCTCGCCGGTGTGGATTCTCATGTGGTTCATCAAATCACGGTGTTGAACAAAGGTTTTCTCACACGTTTTGCAAGAATGAATCTTCTCTCCCGTGTGAGTTTTTGTGTGACGCAACAAAACACTCTTTTCACTAAAGGTTTTCTCACACGTTTTGCAGGTATGATGCTTCTCGCTTGTTTGCATTCTGTGACGTGTCCTCTTTTGAGACTTTTTCTTGAAGGCTTTTTTACATTTTCTTAAGGGAAAACCATCTCCTTTCAAAGGCTGTTTACCTGTATCAGTGTTACACTTATCAGCTGGCATGGGAGAGCTTTCTGTATCATTGCTCTGACTTCTGCTTCTATTTCCAGTCGAACCTGAATTGACATTCCTGCTTCCTTCCCGATCTTGGCTCTCAGCTACAGCAGAGCTGTGAGCAGCGAGCTGGTCACTGTCTGGTTCTGCTTCACTATGGTTGCTTTCCCTCCAAGTAACAGTCACCTTAAAAATGGTATCATTCTCTTCCTTCACTACAACCTGCTCGTCCTCCTGACTGCTGCACAGTTCCTGCTGTTCCTCTGTACTCTGAGGAGGTTCTGGTTCCTCCCGGTCCAGTCTGGAGCTCCTCTCCTGGTTACAAAGCTGCTGCTCAGGAAGAACCTCCTCCTTACAGATATGCTGCTGTGCAAGGTCTGGAAGGACAGAAAGAGACAAGAAAAATAAACAAACACTGTTATGACAATAGGACATCACCATATATTCCTATTACTTAGTCAGCGTGTCAATCACCGTTCATTGTAGCAAGTTAGGGTTTCAATCCCAGCTGTTGTGGCAGTGCAGAGTACTGAGAAGCAAGGTTTCTTTCACTTTGTAAAAATGGCTCCAAATTAATGGATGTCTACACTAATTCAGTATTTTGGACTAACAAAACCAAGATGCCCCCCTCCCAATGATGAAACTAACTGACCACCGACTCGTTTAGTAGTACTCAAATGTAAATTATTTTCCTGGTTCATTACAAACCACCAGTGCAGTGCTGTGAAATAAATGCACTGTGATTAACCGGGGTTTTTTCCACTGCCAACATGCAGGCCTCGTTACTGCCAGACCTGCTGAATGAAAAAAAAAGAAGAAGCCATCTGACAAAGTGATTCCAGCGAACCACAGCAAGAGCCAACGTGAACCTTCCTCAGAGGAGCCGGCCTACCAAAATCTCTTCAAGAGCACAGCAACAACTCATCCAGGATGTCACAGAAAAACAGAACAACACATAAAGAACTTAGCTCAATATTCAACAGCAAGACAGAATCTGGGAGACCAGACGAGACTAAAGTTGAACTTTCTGGAAGGTTTGAGTCCCGTTTTAAGTGATGTAAAACTAACACAACATTTCAAAAAAGAACGTCATAGCAACAGTCAAACATGGTGGTGGCAGTGTGATGCTGTGGGGCTGCTTTGCTTCTGGGTGACGACCAGAAAGCCCTGACGGAAAATCCCAGTCCGACTTCAAAGTCTTAAAGGATTTCCGCACCGTTGTAAACCTTCCAAATGCTGAACTGCAAAACTTTGGAACAGCTTTCTGCCTCCACTCTTGAGTCACTGGCCTTATGTAAGCATCTCCTCTTCATGTAATCTTTGTGTTTTGTCTTGATCTAATCAAAATGTAACTTTTAAAGAAAAAAAATTCTTAAACACAAAAAATATCAAACTTTTTTGAGTACAGTCGAAGGTCAAAGTCAAATAAAATTAAGATTTATATGGAATCTAAATTAAGGCAAAAAATGTACCTTTATTCTGTTTTCTTGGAAAAGTTTCTGACATTAAGTTTTTGTGCTGCTGAGAAGAGCACAAACATGAATTAATATTAATAATAATTCAGTGTCAAACTAACAACCCTCGGGCCCGTGGCTCAGAGTTTATTGGTTCATGTACAATTTTACTGACTTGTCAAAAAAGCTTTTATTTGCATATTTTAAAAATATTAATGCAATTTAATTGATACAATATTTTATATTATTTCACTTTTAATTTGAAAAATGTTATGAAAGCCTAGAAATGAATACGGTGGATTACACCCCACGCCCCCCTGCAGACTTAAATCTGGAGGCTGTGAGGACTTAATGTTGTTTATTCACACGCTGCTCCTGAATCTGTTTGTATTGCAGGTCTGTGTTTAGTTGCTAAAGTGGATGAAATGCTCGTGTTTACATCATTTAACACATCGGCGTGCAACAGAGCCGTGCATTAAACGAAGCATCAAAGCAAAGGTATGTATGTCTGTACCCATTACAGGTACTGTGCTGCAGTGGTTTGTATCATATCTATCTAATAGACTCCAGTTTGTGCATGTAAATGGAGAGTCCTCTTCACACACTGAGGTTAATTATGGAGTTCCACAGGGTTCATTGCTAGGACCAATTCTGTTTACATTATACATGCTTCCCTTAGGCAGCATCATTAGAAGACATAGCATACATTTACACTGCTATGCAGATGACACCCAGCTCTATCTGTCCATGAAGCCAGATAACACACACCAATGAGTTAAACTGCAGGAATGTCTTAAAGACATAAAGACCTGGATGGCCGCTAACTTTCTGCTTCTTAATTCAGGCTGGACGACTGCAATTCATTATTATCAGGATGTCCAACAATCTCCCTGAAAAGCCTTCAGCTAATCCAAAATGCTGCAGCAAGAGTCCTGACAGGGACTAGAAAGAGAGAGCAGATTTCTCCTGTTTTGGCTTCCTGTTAAATCCAGAATTCAAAATCCTGCTCCTCACATACAAGGTCTTAAATAATCAGGCCCCATCTTATCTCAATGACCTTGTAGTACCATATCACCCTATTAGAGCACTTCGCTCTCGCTCTGCAGGCCTACTTGTTGTTCCTAGAGTATTTAAAAGTAGAATGGGAGGCAGAGCCTTCAGTTTTCAGGCCCCTCTTCTGTGGAACCAGCTTCCAGTTTGGATTCAGGAGACAGACACTATCTCTACTTTCAAGATTAGGCTTCAAACTTTCCTTTTTGCTAAAGCATATAGTTAGGGCTGGACCAGGTGACCCTGAATCCTCCCTTAGTTATGCTGCAATAGACGTAGGCTGCCGGGGGATTCCCATGATGCATTGGGTGTTTCTTCTTCACTCACTGTGTGTTAACAGACCTGTCTGCATTGAATCATTAGTTATTAATCTCTGCCTCTCTTCCACAGCATGTCTTTGTCCTGTCTTCCTCTCCTCACTCCTCACTGGTCTGCAGATGGCCCCGCCCCTCCCTGAGCCTGGTTCTGCTGGAGCTTTCTTCCTGTTAAAAGGGAGTTTTTCCTTCCCACTGTCGCCAAAGTGCTTGCTCAGGGGGTCATATGATTGTTGGGTTTTTCTCTGTATCTACTGTACAATATAAAGCGCCTTGAGGCAACTTTTGTTGTGATTTGGCGCTGTATAAATAAAAGGGAATTAAATTGAATTGAAGAAGGGCTCTAAAAAGATTTAAGAACTTGGAGGCCCCTAACATTCATTCACCAGCATGGTCACAGGGCGTCATCTGATTGCTGGAGTTTTTTCTGCACTACTGTAGAGTCTTTGCCTTACAGTATAAAGTGTCTTGATGCGGTTGCTGTTATTTAGCGCCATATACATTGAACTGAAATTAAAAATTGCTCTTTTGATCGTCTTATGTGTCCATTTTGGCGCTGGTTGATTATATTGATACCACTGTAACTCACACTGTGGATTTATTTTGCCCGAAAAATCGCTACAGAACAAACGTCACAGACTCACCTGTCCTGTGCAGCTTGATTTGGGGTTTCCAGGTGATATCCAGCAGTCTGCGCTGACGCTCCATCTCTTCCTCGTACTGCACAGGATCATTATCAACTTCAGGCTCCTCCTTCAGTCCCAGCTGCTCTCCCTGCTGACTGCTGCACAGTTCCTCCTGTTCCTCTTTAATCTGTGGAGCTGCTGGTTCCTCCTGCTCCACACTGGAGCTCCTCTCCTGGTTCCAGAGCTGCTGCTCAGGGAGAACCTCCTCCTCCTCCTCACAGACCTGCTGCTGTGGGACGTCTGGAGGACAGAAGAAAGAAGTCACAACCACAGAAACATTAACAGGACTTTACAGCATGACTGCGTCGCTCGTGTGTGAGAGTAAAGCCGTCCAGTCAGCTGTAAGTCACTGATCTCAGATCTGCATTTATTCAGACGAACATCTGGAAGGTAAAGCCCCCTCAGCACAGCAGCAGCACCGCACTGCCACTACAGTTCATAAATTCAATATTAGGTGTCACTGTGCCGAGCTGCACATTAAACTCTGTGTCACTTCTTTCAGTCGCGTCCGTGACTCTGAACAACAACATGGTGGACTTTGTTGTTCTCACACGTGTGTAAATGTGACCACAGGAACCGTGCACGTGCTGTGTACCACTTTAGCTTTTATGTGACATCATCACAAAGGGCCCGGGCGACCACTCTGACGTCACTGATGGAGAAATAAAAAAGACGTATTGTTATGACGTTAACACTGAACTCTTTACAGCTCTGCAGAAGAAGAAAGGAAACCAAGGAAAAACCTTTTCAGGCTAGATTACTGAGTTTAGAAGGTGCACCTGAACGCACCATCAAACACACGTTTCACCGCCAAACAAAAAGTTTTTCAAACGATTCACAGGATTGAGTGATGGATCCAGGTCAGAGAAAAGCTCAAATCCAGGCTGATTTCAGCGCCTGCTGTTTGAATGCAGCGCAGCGCAGTCCTGTCCTCTGTTTGCTCTTTGTTAGCTCACATCTCCAAAAAGTCCTCACAATCAGAAACGTCCCGCAGAGCTGTGATCAGGATCCTCCCTCAGAGGGACACTCACCTGTCCTGTGCAGCTTGATTTGGGGTTTCCAGGTGATATCCAGCAGTCTGCGCTGACGGTCGATCTCTTCCTCGTACTGGACGATCGTTTTTTCAAACTCCAAGAATATTTGTTCAGCAGCAGCAGTTAGTCGCTCGTTGATGAACTCTCTCAGATACTGAACTGAAGGCATCGTTGCTGCCGCGGCTCACACACTCAGCTCACACACTCAGCTCACACACTCAGCTCACACACTCAGCTCACACACTCAGCTCACACACTCAGCTCACACACTCAGCTCACACACTCAGCTCACACAACAACACAAAGCCTCCAAAAGTTCACGCTGGAACAACCATACTGCCGCCTTTTCATTGTTTACTTCCACCGGATGTCCCGCTCTGAAGTTCCGGCAGGAGGAGGATGTTCAAATACTTTGTTCCGCTTGGAATAAACGTCCTTCTTGCTTCCTAAAAACCTATTTAAATGTACCAAACAGAGCCATAAATACATAAACAGCGTGTTACTGCCACAGCTCACACACTCGGCTCACACACAGCACAACACACTTCTGGTTCAGTCCAAGTATTTCGCCGGTGCTTCCACCGGATATGACGCGGCGCTGCCCTCCGGAGACCGTTAACTGCGTCGACCTCTGAGCAGAAAATGAAAGATGAGATAAAAACAAAGAACAGACCAGTAAGAAACAATGATGACTGCTAAAAACAAGCGCGTCCATGCTCACAGGTGTACACACGGGTGCTCACACACTCAGCTCACACACTCAGCTCACACACAACACAACACGACACAACCGACCTCCTGCTGAAAAAAAGATTAGCGTCTCTCCCCCGTTTACTTCCGCCTGGTGCCACACGGTGAAGTTCCGGCAGAAGAGGAGAGTTGCCTTTTCGTTCCGCTTCGTAATGCTCGAACGTGTCTGTTTCTCTTGATCCCCAAACACTTTTATAACCACCATAAGTTTTCAGTTTCTGTTTTTCTCCGTTGCTGTGAGGGTCCATGCAGAGTGTATCCGGTCAAATTTCCACCAAAATCAGAAATAAATAAATAAACCAGCAGAGAGTTAGAGACCACAATCAAATTAGCTAAAATTCCACTGGTACTGAACGAGTTATTTCTGCTCATTATAAAGGAGAAAAGTAAAAAAAATAAAAGTCAGCCTGTTTATTGTATTTTGCTTTTATCTGTGTTTTTTACTTCAGAGGCAGCAGCAGGATCTATGACTGCTGTGCTTCTCTGACTGGGTGGACTGAGGTTTTCTGAGGGTCCCGGATGATCTCCATCACCTTGCTGTTTTCATTTGTTGGAAATTAAAGTTTTGAAATAAACTCTGCCTGAATTAATTATCCAGTTGTTCATTATATTTGTTCATTAAGTGGGTCACAGATGGTACTATTGTTTCCATCCAGGTTTCTAAAAACCTTATCAGTGAGCTGCTGATTAAAGGAGCTGATGATGTGATTTTTAGCCTTTGAAAAATGAAAATGATAAGTTTGTGATGACCACATCTTTAAAGTCCTAGGACCTGGCGTCCACATATGTGGACATCACATTTTGGGTTATTTAAACCAAAATACTCAATTTTGCTCTACAAGGGCCTGATATCCACTTACGAGGACGTTATACTGCCACTGTTCTATCGACATTTTAAACAAATATCCTCATATGTGGCTCTGATTTTTCTTAGAAACAAAAATCAGGTTGAAAAAAATCTGGTAATTCTTTGTTTTTACATTCATCAGGTCCCAATCAGCCCAAATATCAAAGAGAAATTAAAAACGCTGCTGTGGAAGAGTTCGGGTCTTAGGAGGTTAAAGTCCTTCACATTTAATAAAACAAACAACATAGAAGAGCTGAGCTTCAGTAAATGAAACATGAATGAAAATGAAACACAAAGAATGTTATGGAACCAGGTATGGCGCGAGGCAGAAACATCCCATTGTGTAGGTTCAGACTTTTTAACTAACAGATGTCAGCGTGTGAGAGTAAACGGCTGTTTTTCCAATCAGCTGAATTCTTCTGGTTCACCACAGGGATGTTGTCTCTCTCCCCTACTGTATATTTTGTACACCAATGACTGTCGGAGTACACAGCCTAACAGGCATTTCATTAAATATGTGGATGACACAGTCATGGTGAAGAATATTCCCATAGGCCTGTTGTGGATGAGTTTGTTTCTTGGTGCGATCGGTCATTCTTAAAGATCAACACCTTGAAAACTGAGGACCTGGTAACTGACTCCAGGAGGACATCCCCCCATCCTGCACTAACAGTAGTAAACAGTGCAGCCATTGAACTGGTGGACAGTTGGAAGTAAGTTTGTTCTCGATCATGCTCTGTCCTTTGAGTCACATCTTGATGCTACAGTGAAAAAGATCCAACAACAGCTGCACGTTTTAAGGAGATTGAAAGTTTTTAATGTTTCATGTGAAATGATGAACCTTTTTTTAAATAAAGGTTTGATTGAATCTGTTTTACTGTTTTGTATCATTGCTTGGTTTGGTGATCAGACTTGGTAACTTGGTTACAATATTTAAGTGCATATTAGAAGTCATTGTCCATTTGGCCCAGCTGGTTCCATTTTCTATTTTTCTTTTATGATTAAAAAGACAAATTAGGAAGATTTTTTTTTTAAATTTCTTTGATGGACATTTGAACCGACAGGCGTCACACGCTGTTTCACCACAGAGTTTAATCCTTCAGTCAATTCAAATCTACCAGCTTGTTTGCAAATCTGCTGCTCCACACACACAAATAACTTATTTTACTTTTTATTGCTAGTTTTTAAGTCTCTCTTCATGTATTGTGTTGTAATTCCTGTGTACTGGCTTTGTGAAACATGGATTCATAATGTTAAAGGCATGCTAAACAATAAACCATATATATGTGTGTGTGTGTGTGTGTGTGTGTGTGTGTGTGTGTGTGTGTGTGTGTGTGTATATATATACACACACACACACACACACACACACACACACACACACACACACACACACACACACACACATATATATATATATAAACACCAGGAGTCAGGTTCTGGAAATTCTTCTGGTGTCTCCACATTTATAGCTCATCTAATCTGGAAACATATCTGACTCTGAGTCTCACTTTTAGCTGAGTGATGGAGAAGTGAGAGAAGTGAGACTCAAAGAGGAGACAGAGGGCGACATCATCCAGTAGGCGGGGCTCTCCTTCTGCACTGTGTTCAACCATTGTGTCAATAATAAGTGCTGCTGTGAAGAGAACAATTCTCAGACTGAATGTTGAACATCAGCTAGTTTCTCCTGTTGATTTAAACCTTGTTGTACAGATGGAACATTGGCTGTGGATTATTCTTGCTGCTCTTTTCTTTGGTGAGATACAAACATCAACATGTTTCCTCTGCTTAAATAAATGTGTGAGTCTGATTAATGGTGAGTTTTTAATCATGTTTATTGATCCATCTCTTCCTCTGCATGTTCTGTTCTTCCTCAGAGTGTAAAGGAGAAGACAAAGTGATCCAGGAACAAGGAGATGTCATTGCTGCTGAAGGAGACACAGTTACACTTTACTGCAAATACGAAACAACTTCTACATTTCCATATTTGTTCTGGTACAAACAGGACGTGAACGACTATCCGAAATATGTTTTACGGCGAGATGCTTCTGGAACTGAAAACGCTCAAGAGTTCCCGAAGGACAGATTTGATGCTGAACTCAACAAGACATCAGTTTCTCTGAAGATCCAGAAGCTTCAGCTGTCTGACTCTGCTGTGTACTACTGTGCTCTGCAGCCCACAGTGACAGGAAACAGCAAAACTCTGTACAAAAACCTTTGGAGCAAAGACAACAGAATACTCCACAACATCCACTAGAGGGAGCCACACACTGTTAAACCTCTGATTCTTGTGTCATTGGACTGATGACAAAGACAACAGAGAAATGAAGCAGTAAAGATCAGAGACAGAGACAGAGCTGCTGTGGAAGCACAAAACTATTCGAATAAAAAACCCTTTATTTATAACAAAATGTTTCTAACAGCTTTGAACATCTACAGTTTGTTCATGTCTCCTTTAAAACTCAAACAGTTAAAAAAAAAAGAAGAAAAAGGAAAAATTAAAGCTGTTTTAAAGAAATTAAATTCTTTGACACTTTCAACGCTCCAAAATCTGAACCCACAATTCACAAATAACCACGAGACGGAAAAACAAGAACACACATTTCTATCAGTGAGAGATTGTCTCATACCTGCTGGTTTAAATGACACTCAGACGCACACAGAAACCAAAGTAACGATGAAAAGGTTTGTGTGACTGTTACAGCTGCTGTTCGAAAACTGCAGATGGATGACACCAGGTGAAAAACTACTTCTCCACTTCAATATTTACACCACCATTATAAATTTAAAATGTCAGAAAATGATCCAAAAGCTGCTGGAGAAAATCACTGAAAACGTGTTGAACGTACAAATAACTGGAATCTCTGAGAGGTCGATATAATGCTATTAGAAAAGTTAAAGTCCTTTTCCAGAGTGTCAAAGAAATCTCCCAAAACAAGAAATTAGGATAAAAAAAATGAAAGAACAAAATCACAGGATGCGCACCGAGGCAGATCCAGAACAATTACACCTCTCGCCTGACTTGGGAATACCTGAGTGTTCCCCCGAAGGAGGTCTGAGCTTCTCTGCTCAGGCTACTGTCCCAAACCCAGCAGCAGAAGATGGATGAACTCAGTCCTGCTGGTCAGTCAGACAGGTTCTCAGTGCATCCAACCAACCACAGCAAGAAGACTTTAAACATGGCTTTCTCCAAAAGGAAAAGGAATCTAACATGTAATATATTCTAAAAGACGCGTTATGTTTTCATTAGGGCAGTGGTTCTTAAAATGTGGTATGCGTACCACTGGTGACACATGTTAAAAACACAACAGCCTTAATAAATGCAGAGTAGTTTGTTCATACGTCATCACTTAAAGGTTGGATATCCCACCTGCTGAGAATGTTTTAATGCAGTACAGTTGTTATTGTCACCTGTCACATCCTGTTTATGACAGTTCTAATAAATAACATTCATATAAGAAACTGCATGTGGTGTTTAATAGGTGTATACTACTGTACTCTAATGTTGGTCAAAGGCTGGTAATTTAAGAGCCATATATTTTATGTGGTGGTACTCACTGTGAAAAGAAACCCTGCATTAGAGAAACAAAGCTTCATCGCAGAACGGAAAATCAAAATCAAATGAAGAACACAGTTTTACACGTGACAACATCAAAATAGTTGTTGGTAGATACTTGTTTTCTCCACAAAACTTTCAGCACTGCAGCTTCTGCTGGTTGTGTGTTTTCATGTGAAACAACAAATGATGACTCTGGCGGAACATTTTCCCACAGGTTTTACAGTGATACGGCTTCTCTCCCGTGTGGATCGCGTTGTGGCTTTTTAGCGATGTTGACAGAGTAAATCTTTCCCCGCAGGTCTCGCAAACATACGGTTTCTCTCCTGTGTGCGTTCTCATGTGGCGCAGCAGGTTACTGCGTTTAATGAACGTTTTCCCACATGACTGGCAAGAATGAGGCCTCTCTCCTGTGTGGATCACTTTGTGTAATTTAAGTGACGATGATTCGGAAAAACATTTCCCACAGTGATCGCACTGGTGCGGCTTCTCTCCTCTGTGGCTTCGCATGTGGCCCAACAAATGACTACTCTGACTGAAAGTCTTTTCACACATTGTGCAGGAATACGGCCTCTCACCGGTGTGGATTCTCAGGTGGATCATCAGATTCCCGCGTTGCCTAAAAGTTTTGCCACATATGTGGCAGGAAAACAACCTCTCTCCTGTGTGGACAGTCATGTGGCGCAGCAAAGTGCTCTTCTGAGCAAAACTTTTCTCACATGTATTACAGGTGAATGGTTTCTCACCTGTGTGGATTTTGTAATGCTCCTTCATTTGGCACTTTTTCTTAAAAGACTTTCCACAAATGTCACACTGGAGAGATTTTCGACCCGTGTCAGTGTTACACCGACTCGCTGATGGTGGGAATTCTTCAGAATTGTTGCTCTGACTTCTGTTTACATGAAGTTTTGACTCTGGATTTCCAGAGTCTGAATCGCCCTTCTTCCCTCCTTCCTGATCTCGGCTCTCAGCTGCAGCAGAGCCGTGAGTGAGGAGCTGGTCACGGTTTGCTTCTGATTCACTGTGGTCACTTTTGCTGTGAGCAGGAGTCACCGTAGAAGTTTTCGTCTCTGTCACTACGGACTGCTCTCCCTCCTGACTGCTGCAGAGTTTGTTCTGTTCCTCTGTGCGCTGTGGAGGTTCTGGTTCCCCCTGGTCCAATCTGGAGCTCCTGTCCTGGTTCCTGAGCTGCTGCTGTGGGAGGTCTGCAGGGACAATAGGAGCCCAGAAAAAGAAAAGCAGTGAAATACATTGTTCCTTTAATCATGTTCGGGGTAATGAACATGCTGTATCATCTTTAGGTGGAAACTAGCGAGCTAACTCCCTGCTAACTTCGAACTTGGTTAAACTTCATAAATTCTGTTTTCGTGGATGCCTGAATGTTAAACTTAACTGTTACAGCTGATAGAGCAGCCACACTGATTATTTTATTAAAGATTAAAGGATTTAGACAGTTTGTAACTCTGTGACGCCGCAGTGATCGTTTGACCCGGAAGACAGCTACAGTCTGACTGGAATCACTCTACAAGAGATTGTTGAAGGTCTCAAATAACTGCTGTCTATTTTATCAATGCAGACTAACAGCTAACACGTCTCCACCAGTTTAAATGAGGCTTTGTTGGTGGATTTATTCTGTTTATATTCTGAAAGAACAGGAAGGTTACTGAGTGCAAATGTAATCCGGTCTTTAAGTCTGACGTCACCAGCCGTGTCTGCGCTCAAACTGCGCTGCAGGTCCATAAATCAAACGATCACTGAGAGTTACAACTCTCATTGTAACTCTCAGTGACGTCATATATACACATCTTACTATATGTACTAGAGCTTTTCTATATATTCATCCTGTGTCGCGCCAACTGTAATGAAACTGTGTGCCTTGTACACTTGCTGTACACTGAATGACAACAAAAGCATGTCTTTAAGCACCAAGCCAACAACATTAACCAAACAACACTCGTAGGTTTGCAGCTGACATGGATCCACTCGTTTTATACATACTTTGAGTCTAATGCTGAAACTCTTTAATTATAACAATACTTCATGGTATTTCTCTCTGAAAAATAACTGCAGCTGCATCATAAATTGTGTAACAGGGCTCTGATTAGGACCAGACCATCAGAGTGAGACTCACCTGTTCTGTGCACATCTGTCTCAGCACTGGTGGTGACGTCCAGCTCTCTGGGCTGATGGCTGATGTCTTTCCCGATCTGGGTAGAATTATTTAAAACTTTGAATGCTTCTCTGGATTCAGTCCCAACAAACACACTGGAGTCAGAGTGAGTGGCGTTACTGAGGTCACTTTCCTCGTAAGTAGCAGTCACCGTAAAGGTATCCGTCTCCTCCTCCAGTCCCAGCTGCTCTCCCTCCTGACTGCTGCACAGTTCCTCCTGTTGCTCTTTAATCTGTGGAGGTTCTGGTTCCTCCTGCTCCACACTGGAGCTCCTCTCCTGGTCCAATCTGGAGCTCCTGTCCTGGTTCCTGAGCTGCTGCTGTGGGAGGTCTGCAGGGACAATAGGAGCCCAGAAAAAGAAAAGCAGTGAAATACATTGTTCCTTTAATCATGTTCGGGGTAATGAACATGCTGTATCATCTTTAGGTGGAAACTAGCGAGCTAACTCCCTGCTAACTTCGAACTTGGTTAAACTTCATAAATTCTGTTTTCGTGGATGCCTGAATGTTAAACTTAACTGTTACAGCTGATAGAGCAGCCACACTTATTTTTTCTTAAAGATTAAAGGATTTAAGATAAGATAAGATAGAACTTTATTAATCCCTCGGGTGGGTTCCTCTGGGAAATTCGACTTCCAAAAAGCACAGCAACGACCGAAGTTACAGTTACAGAATTGTTATATATATATATATATATATATACACACACACACACACACACACATATATAAATACAGAGACAAATATAAATAAAATATACAAAGGGGATAAATAGAATAAATAGGAATAAAAAATAAAAATACAAGTGAATTGCACATTTCAAGTATTGAGTCTATTGCACTGTTGACTATTTACAAAAAGTATTGCACAAGGTATTGTACAGTGAGGTGAAGAGGCACTACAGCTTAGTTGTTCCCCCCTCCTTTGTCCTCCTGTTTCCCCTCCCTCTCCCCTCCAGAGAGGAGTTAAACAGTCTGATGGCGTGTGGGACAAAGGAGTTTTTAAGTCTGTTAGTTCTTGTCTTTGGGAGAAGCAACCTGTCACTGAACAGACTCTTCTGGTTGTTTATGGCCGTGTGCAGAGGATGCCCAGCATTGTTCATAATGTCCAGCAGCTTCTTTAATGTCCTTTTCTCTGCCACTGTCACCAGAGTGTCCAGCTTCATGCCGACCACAGAGCTAGCCCTCCTGATCAGTTTCTCCAGCCTGGATGAGTCCCTCTTTGCTGTGCTGCTCCCCCAGCACACCACAGCATAGAAAAGTACTCCAGCAACCACCGACTGGTAAAACATCCTCAGGAGCTTCCTGCAGATGTTAAAAGACCTCAGCCTCCTGAGGAAGTACAGTCGGCTTTGGGCTTTTTTATACAGGTGCTCTGTGTTGCATGACCAGTCCAGTTTATTGTCCACCCACAGCCCGAGGTACTTGTACTTGTTGACCACCTCCACCTCCTCCCCCTCTATCTGAACCGGCAGTGGACCTTCTCTGGACCTCCCAATTTAGACAGTTTGTAACTCTGTGACGCCGCAGTGATCGTTTGACCCAGAAGACAGCTACAGTCTGACTGGAATCACTCTACAAGAGATTGTTGAAGGTCTCAAATAACTGCTGTCTATTTTATCAATGCAGACTAACAGCTAACACGTCTCCACCAGTTTAAATGAGGCTTTGTTGGTGGATTTATTCTGTTTATATTCTGAAAGAACAGGAAGGTTACTGAGTGCAAATGTAATCCGGTCTTTAAGTCTGACGTCACCAGCCGTGTCTGCGCTCAAACTGCGCTGCAGGTCCATAAATCAAACGATCACTGAGAGTTACAACTCTCATTGTAACTCTCAGTGACGTCATATATACACATCTTACTATATGTACTAGAGCTTTTCTATATATTCATCCTGTGTCGCGCCAACTGTAATGAAACTGTGTGCCTTGTACACTTGCTGTACACTGAATGACAACAAAAGCATGTCTTTAAGCACCAAGCCAACAACATTAACCAAACAACACTCGTAGGTTTGCAGCTGACATGGATCCACTCGTTTTATACATACTTTGAGTCTAATGCTGAAACTCTTTAATTATAACAATACTTCATGGTATTTCTCTCTGAAAAATAACTGCAGCTGCATCATAAATTGTGTAACAGGGCTCTGATTAGGACCAGACCATCAGAGTGAGACTCACCTGTTCTGTGCACATCTGTCTCAGCACTGGTGGTGACGTCCAGCTCTCTGGGCTGATGGTTGATGTCTTTCTCGATCTGGGTAGAATTATTTAAAACTTTGAATGCTTCTCTGGATTCAGTCCCAACAAACACACTGGAGTCAGAGTGAGTGGCGTTACTGAGGTCACTTTCCTCGTAAGTAGCAGTCACCGTAAAGGTATCCGTCTCCTCCTCCAGTCCCAGCTGCTCTCCCTCCTGACTGCTGCACAGTTCCTCCTGTTGCTCTTTAATCTGTGGAGGTTCTGGTTCCTCCTGCTCCACACTGGAGCTCCTCTCCTGGTCCCAGAGCTGCTGCTCAGGGAGAACCTCCTCCTCTCTGCAGAGGAGTCGCAGTGGGAGGTCTGGAAGTAGAAAAGGACACAAAAAAGAAATAAATAATATTATAAAAAGGCAAATACTCCGACACACACAAGCTTTCAAAGTTACTACACGGAGAAAAGCCAAAACAGAGAATACACGCGTGCTGAAAAAAGGCCTCTGAGTCGCTTATAGTGTGTCTATACTGCACAATGTACACATGTGGATAACACGGGTCGGTTATGTAGAAGAAGAAGAGGAATTCTGGAGTAAGTTGGATGAAGCAGTACTGAGTGTCTGCAGGGGGAGAGAGAGTTCAACAAACATGTAAGTGAAGGGAGGAGAGGTGATGAGGAGGCGCTGGGTAGGAGTGCCTTTAAAGAAAGGATAGAAAAGGTTGTGTTGAACTTTAACAAGAGGGAGGAACACAGAGGGATGTATGAGACTGCAGGAAGGTGCACACAGGTGAACTCCATCTTATACAGAAGGTGAAATCTGAAGGAGACATAGCTGGGGGCATCAGATGGAAGTCTGCAAGATAACTTTGGAAATCAATAAGAGGAAGTGAGAGAAGACAGAGGAAGGGAATAAATGGTGGAAGCTGCTCCGAGCTCAGGAGGAGCTGAGACGGACTCCGAGTGGCAGGGAAGAGTTCCCAGACGACTGGAAAGCACAGCTGACATGCTGAGGGAAACTCTCAGGAAGGGTTTGTGTATAGTACATATTGTGTATCTGTACAGAGGAGAGAGAAGGAGGAGGTTTGCTGGAAAGAGGGAAAATTTCTCCTGGAGCAAATATTCCGTCATACCAGAAAGTGTTTTGGAAAAGAGAGCGAAAAGGTCATGTGTTCTCCTGTGTGGACGGAGCAGGAAGGAGGCGCTGTTGTTGTCTCAGCTAAATGAGTGAGTGTGTCAGTACATACGATTAAAACTTAAGCACCAATGTCTTTAAAACAAACCCCAAAACACAGCCACTGATGTACAACACAGAACAGAGAAACTCCTTCTGATTGGTCAGCATTTACGTCACAGACACAAACTGTGATTGGACACTTTGAGTGCATCCAACAATCCACAGCAGAAACACACTGACTGTGATCCAGGGCAGCACGGTGCTGTGGTGGGTAGCACTGTTGCCTCACAGCAAGACGCTCCTGAGTTTGAATCCACCCCCTGCTCACGGCCCTGTGTGGAGTTAGCATGTTCTCCCCGTGTTTGAGTGGGTTCTCTGGATCCCTCCCAGTCCAAACACGTGCACTTAGTGGGGTTAGGTTAACTGGTGATGCTAAACGGCCTGCCCAGGGTGTACCTCTCCTGTGGTAGCTGGGATACGAATGAAATGAATGAAACTCTCCTGCTTCATAATGACGACACAGTCCGGACAAAGAGCAACCAGAAGCTTTTCTACAACTTTACACGACAAAGAGTTGAGCTGACAGACCTCAGCAGAAAAGCAGACACGCGGTTAAAACTGGGCTTCTTTGTTTTTTCTCTCATATGCGGATTAAATGCGTAGTTAAACTTTCCAGGGGCAGGAGGACGCTCACCGGTCCGGTGTTCCAGATCTACTGGCGTTTAGATCAACTGGCGTTGGTCGAACAGATGTGTGGCAGTCTTGCGTTTCAGGAGCTGCTACCGACAAACCAGCAAAAAAACGCCAAATGTGTCACCTGTGACACTTGTGAGGTTGTCTCAAACACACTCCGTCAGTCTTGATGCTGTTGAACAACAAAATGTATAAAAATGTGGCGAGTTTACCTGGTGATATCCTCACGCGCGACACGATCGCGAAAACAGCAAACAAGTAACACCACGCCAATGTTGTTCACAGGACAGCAAGAGTAAAGATCGGGAGACTCTAGTCGTCGTTATCGTTCCCCTCGCACGGTTTATTTCTCCGGTTTCAGCGTTTTTGCTTCACAACTACAGCGAGCAGTTTACTTTGTGCACTAACATGGACTCGAGTCAACCAGCGTGGCGCTGTAGTGCCACAGCCTACAGCCAGATCAGCCTGTGACACACATCTGCACCACGTTTGAATTCGTGTCATGCACATTTGTACCTTTCAATTGTGTCTGTTTGTGCGTCATGCAAATAAACCTTTGAAATGAATGAAATGACACTAACATTTCACTAGTGTTGTAACATCACATGTCGTTAGCGCAGTCTGTGTCTTTTCTCTGCGAACAAACATGTTAGAGTTGGTTGTGATATACAGTCTGTATAAGTGTGGTTAATCTAATAAACATGTGTAAGGAGACGGCAGTTACTGTGAATGTACCGCAGGTGATTAGTAATAAACAGTCAGACAATGACTCTGACAATCTCATTCAATCTTGCAGACTGAATGCACCTTCTGTGGAAAGTGGTACCACACGGTGTGTGTGGACGTCCCCTGTGCAGAAGGCGACTACAAATGTTGTGGGTGCTAAATAAACAGAAACAAATGATCCCTGTTGTCTTTGCTTACTGATTGTTTTCAGTGTTGACAATCCACATTGCTGGCATTGCATCTTTCAACATGTTTGTGGGTAGATCTGGATGTACCAGGGGTAAGTGCAGCCACTCAGCCTCTACTCATCATAGCAGCAGGTGTAGATGTGTCACAAGTTAATCTAGTAGTAGGCTATGGTAGCAGTGGACTGACCTCCATTTGAAACTGCTCCAGCTGCTGTGTGATAGTGGATCTGCTACAAATTGAAGATCATAAGCAAGTTTTGGAAATGAACCCTTGTATTATGTTGAAGAACAAAAAAGTGACATTGATTTTGTTGCAGGTCATTTTGACCCGTACTGTGTAAATCCACTCAGAATTATCCAAAAACTGCAATAAAACAATAGCAACTTTATTTCCCATCAGATAAACATGTAGAACACAGACATACAACAGTTAGACTTTCCATAACTATTGTAGGAACAGTTTGGTTTTTCGTTCTTACAAACACATTTCTGTTGAACTTGCCTGACGTTCTCAGTTTTTCAATGCTCAACATTTTCAGTTTTGTCCACATGATGGACAGAATGTAACTGTGTGCTTTCTGCAGATGTGCTTCTTGCATTTCTCACAAAACGTGCTTGTTTTCAAACAGGAATCTTCCTAACTAAGATTTAAAACAAAAGATTTCTACGTCTCCTCCAGTCTCACAAACAGATGACAAACCAAGCGACACACCTGAGTCACTGACTTTCTTAAATCCACTCACTCTCACTGGCTGTTTATTACTAATCACTGTGTAACTGCTGTGAATTCACAGTAACTGCCGTCTCCTTACACATGTTTATTAGCTTAACCACACTTATACAGACTGTATATAACTCCAGCCATGTTGATGGGTTGCCTATATTGGCTGGAAATATTCATTTCCAGGTAAAAGACACAGACAGACGATGCTTACAGGATGTGATGTGACAACACTAATGAAATATTGATGTGTCATATTTGTCCAAGGCGTATTTCATTGTTATGGAAAAAGAGAATATTAAAATCATGATGACCAATTGGAGTGGTGATTTCTATGACTTTGTGTATATAATTTGGAATTTTGTACAAATGTAGGCCAATAAGGAATATATGATATCATTTCATTCTTTTCAAAGGTTTATTTGCATGACGCACAAACAGACACAATTGAAAGGTACAAATGTGCATGACACGAATTCAAACGTGGTGCAGATGTGTGTCACAGGCTGATCTGGCTGTAGGCTGTGGCACTACAGCGCCACGCTGGTTGACTCGAGTCCATGTTAGTGCACAAAGTAAACTGCTCGCTGTAGTTGTGAAGCAAAAACGCTGAAACCGGAGAAATAAACCGTGCGAGGGGAACGATAACGACGACAAGAGTCTCCCGATCGTTGACTCTTGCTGTCCTGTGAACAGCAGGAGTATTACTTGTATTACTTGTTTGCTGTTTTCGCGATCGCGTCGCGCGTGAGGATATCACCAGGTAAACTCGCCACATTTTAAACATTTTGTTGTTCAACAGCATCAAGACTGACGGAGTGTGTTTGAGACAACCTCACAAGTGTCACAGGTGACACATTTGGTGTTTTTTTGCTGGTTTGTCGGTAGCAGCTCCTGAAACGCAAGACTGCCACACATCTGTTCGACCAACGCCAGTTGATCTAAACGCCAGTAGATCTGGAACACCGGTGTTCTGACAAAACGTCCTACTTTGGCAAAACGTCCTACCGTAAGTAGTTTATGCACATTTCTGCTGTTACAGAGTCATTCCAGCACAAATGTAAGTAGGTATGAGGGTTTGCCACTTAACTTTGCCCATCAGAGTATGCTTGTAGCTCATAATTATAAAGTCAAGACGGTTTGCCACTTCATTTTAGCCGTTAAAGAATGCTTGTAGGTCACATTCACAAAGGTAGCATGGTTTGGCACATAATTTTACCCGTCAGAGTATGTGTCTAGCTGTTATTAACAAAGGTAAGATGGTTTGCCACTGAATTCTAGCTGTAAAATTATGCTTCTAGCTCATATTCACAGAGGTAGGATGGTTCGCCACTTAATTTTAGCTGTTAAAGTATGCTTGTACGTCACATTCACAAAGGTAGGACGGTTTGGCACTTAATCGTACCCATCAGAGTATGTTAGTAGCTTATATTCACATAGGTAGGATGGTTCGCCACTGAATGTCGTGTTGTGCGCATGCGTAGAAACAACGGGTAGGATGGTTTGTCAGGTAGGATGGATTCCCAGAACACCGGCCCACTGAAGGTCAAAGTGCGCTGTTTGTGGTCCACGGAAGAACATCGGTTTGTGTGACTAAATCCAGCCCACCAGAGGGACACTCACCTGTCCTGTGCAGCTTGATTTGGGGTTTCCAGGTGATATCCAGCAGTCTGCGCTGACGGTCGATCTCTTCCTCGTACTGGACGATCGTTTTTTCAAACTCCAAGAATATTTGTTCAGCAGCAGCAGTTAGTCGCTCGTTGATGAACTCTCTCAGATACTGAACTGAAGGCATCGTTGCTGCCGCAGCTCACACACAACTATACACTCTGCTACCTTCGAACTTTACTGACCCCGACACCTGTGGAAAGTTAAGGCTACTTCAGCTTTTTCCTGTTTACTTCCGCCTGGTGTCACATAGGGAAGTTCCGGCGGTGGAGGGCGGCTAACTTTCGTTCCGCTGTTGTCACATCGCTCTCACAGAAAACTTCATGTTTGATCTGAACAGTGATTTCAGTCACAAAGTGACGACACAGCAGACGGACCCACAAATCTCACCAGCAGGTCTGCCTTCGTGGTTCCTCCGGGTTCAGTGACCGTTTTACCCACAACACAAACCGTTACCATGACTACCATGAATAGATGTCCAGCCCTCTATTTTAAAGTTTGGCATTAAATTATTTTTGGGTCTGTTTGGCTGAAATAATGTTATAATTCACTAATACTGGTTTTTGCACGACTCCAATCAGTGACAACACTCACATATAAATACATCTGTCTGCTTGCTTTCTTTGCTTAGTAGTAGTAATAATAATAATAATAATAATAATAATAATAATAATAATAATGACATTATTGTACATGTCTTGATGCATTCTCCCTGCCATCACCACTGATCAATGGTGAAGACTGTTTGCATATTAATGATCATGAAACTGACCTCACAGCTCGTTGCTGGTCAAATTCAAATTTAAATTTAAATTCAAATTCAAATTTTATTTGTCACGTACACAGTCATACACAGTACGATATGTAGTGAAATGCTTAGACAACTGCTCGTGACCTAAAGAAAACAAAAAAGGAAAAGGCTATGAATAAGATAGGAAATAAATATGAAAAATTAAAAAGGGTAAATTTAACTAGGAAGGAATAAAATATAAATTAAGGTTAAAAATGAAATAACTGTACAACACAAATTAGAATGAAGGGTAAATTTAACTGGGAAAGAATAAGATAAAGATAAATATATAAATTAAAGTTAAATAAAATAACTGTACAACAAAATACACAATATAGAACTATATAAGAATGTATGAAGAAATATAAATAAATATATACACAATAACAGCAGCTGTACAAGTATTAACTGGAAATGAAGAATATAGTGACCAGTGTTGTGCAATCCACATTATGTCTTGTGCAGTGCAAATATGCTTAAAGTGATTTAAGTGATGAAGTGAAACAAAGTCCAGAAAGTCCAGTGTGTGTAAGAACTGTATGTGTGGGTCAGTACTGTGTGCTGGTGTGATTGAGAGACCGTATCGCCTGCAGGAAGAAGCTCCTCCTCAGTCTCTCTGTGTTGGTCTTCAGGGAGCGGAATCGCTTTCCTGACGCTGCTGGTGTCAGTCGCTGTGCAAAGGTACAGTTTATTGGCTGGAAGCCTGCAGTCAGCTAAGACTGAACGAGTTACCTGAATTAGTGACAAAACTTTTCTCCCACTGAAACACTTCCTGGGGTCATTGTTATACAGCTTTTTTGTTATTTCTTTATGACTCAAAAACAAAACAAACAAGAAAATAAAGAGTGTGTCTTCAAACTTCACTGAACCCAAATAAAGGAAACAATAACAGATAATGAAAATCCTATTGGTGTAATCACTTATCATCAAAGATGGGCAGTAATGCGTTACTGTAATCCGATTACTTTTTTTAAGTAAGGTGGATGTGTAAAGCGCTTTGGGGTCGTTAGGGACTAGTAAAAGCGTTTAAAGCGTGGAAGTACTGACCTTACTTTGAGTTAGATTCTGTAAAAAGTGACAAAAACATTAGTGTCCGCTGTTCACTGTGTGAAAGATCTATCACTTTATCACCTCTTCAGGCTGTAAATCGTGTTTTTAAAAAGTAACTAAGTAATTAATTACTTTTGAAAATAAGTAATCTGTAAAGTAACAGGATTACCTTTTTGGGGAAGTAATCAGTAATTAGTTACTGATTACTTTTTTCAAGTAACTTGACCAAGATTGCTTATCACACAAAAACATGAAACAGGTAAATATTAAATTATATGTTAAAAATGTGTGTTATTTACAGCATAAATTTGATATAAATTTTGAGTCAGGACTTCAGCATCTTGACGAGGAATGAGCATGAAGGGAAGAACATTTTCTAACGTTTCTGCTCAACGAATGTCAGCAAACACTCATGTTTGTGTCTGCCAGATAAAGGTCCAGCTGCTGTGTGATGTGACTGAGAGAAAGATGTAAGAAGGATAGCAGAGGAAGAAGAGAGGTGAGATTAAGGGTAAGGATGCCCAGTAAGATTTGATAAACAAACAAAAAACTATACAAACAATAATGAATGAATGAAACTCGAGCTGTGAGTGATCTTTGATCAGGTTCTCTTTGTTTGAGAGATGCTGTCAGTGTGTTTCTGACTGCGCTGTACCTTCATGATCATCCTAGATCATGAAGTTACAGAGTTTGTCAGCTGTGACGAAACAAAGAAGAGTCCAGTTTAGAGGCAGCACTGTTACTCTCCAGACAAGCTGAGAGCAACAATTCTTCTCGTTTTAACAATATCCAAGAAAACAACCAGAGTTCTTCATCTCTCACTTGGAAGTAGCAAATATAACCACACAAAGAACCAGGAAATCATTATATTTACTGTCAGGTTTAACTAATGAAGAAGCTCCTTTGTGTTTTCTCTTGTCCAGCTGTCATTTCTCATGGTGTACAGGGTCTTAGTCTTGATGCATTCTCATCCACCTAAGTAAATCTCCAAAAGTTGGAGAATTTGCATAATCATGATGGAGCTGACCTCCCCTTCAGTAGCTAATTTCAATGCAAATGTGCTGTTTATAAGGTTGGGGAAACCTGCAGTCAGCTGAGACTGAAGAAGTCACCTGGATGAGTGACGAAACGTTTCTCCAGCTGAAGACGTCCAGATGAACAGAATCAACTTTTGGAGATCAGCCTTAGGTCAGTATCCTCTGATCTGAGGACGTGATGGCTGCAGTTACAGCCACACAGTGGTAATATCCACCAAATATTAGTGTAGAGGCTTATATGTAACACTGCTAACTAGCAGAGCTGCTCTGGGCAGCGTTATGGCACGATAATCTTAAGGGAGAATAAAAAGTCGACACACATATCTCATTCCTGACGGAGGACTCTACCACTACACTTCTCCAGTCCATTCACAGAGTCGTTGCATGGTAAGACATGGATAGGAAGTGGGCGGAGCCTTTTACCGTCATTTTATTACGGCGCAAAGTACAAACACCTGTGGACACACAATCCAACACCCCCACTTGTACACAGGTTGGGGAAAAACAATCCTCCGGAAAAAACATCTTACATTCCAAACACAAATACAGAGAATTTTTCTAACTTAGACTTTGAAACTGGTTTCGTCATCATATCTGCTACCATTGACTCAGTTGGACAGTAATCAATGAGCACTTTCCTTTCATGTACAGCTGACCTTATAAAATGATATTTCACATCAATGTGTTTACATCTTTGTCTGTTCACTGGATTTTTTGACAAAGCGATTGTTCCCTGATTGTCCTCCAATATCATAGGTATTTCATACTCAAACTCATCAAGATCTTGAATCAAATAAGTCAAATACATACATTCCTGAATTGTTGCTGCTAATGCCATGTATTCGGCTTCACAAGTTGATAGTGCTGTAGTTGTCTGCTTTTTGGTTTTCCATGATATCAAAGGACCATTTTCATTTAGGCTTACACAATAACCTGTCATACTGCGTCTATCAGAAACATCGGATGCCCAATCTGCATCACTGTATGCTTGTAGACCTAGTTTTCCACTTGAACGTTTCCTAAAACACAGTTCTTTTCCTCGACTACCTTTTAGATACCTCAGAACATGTTTCACTGCTGTCCAATCATCAACAGTTGGCGCATTGAAATGTTGTGACAGTTTGCTGACAACATAGCTTAAATCAGGTCGCGTACAATAGCTCAGATAAATAAGACATCCTACCGCTTCACGATATCTCCTCACATCTGGTAATGTCTCGGATTTATCAGAATGAGTCCATTTCTGTTCACAGGGTGTTAACCTTGGCTTACAGTTTTGCATGTTAAATCTCTTTAAAATGTTCTCAATATATATTTTCTGTGACATTCTGACACATTCTTTTTCTTGAAGAAAATCTATTCCTAGAAAATGGTTAAGTTTCCCCAGATCTTTCATTTGGAATTTAGAAGAGAGCATTTCTTTCACGCCTGAAAGCACATTTTCATTGTTAGCTGCAATGAGTAAATCATCCACCCACACTATGATGATTACTTTTTCACTTTCAGTTTCTTTTGAATACACACAATGATCAGCAATATTTTGTCTAAATCCACAACTGCTTAAATAGTCATGTAAGGTTTGGTTCCAGTTACGACCCGATTGCTTCAGCCCATAAAGTGATTTCTTTAGTCTGTACACCAGTTTATTAGTCTCACTTGATTCTGTCTCAAAACCTTCTGGTTGTTGTATATATATTTCTTCATTTATTGGTGCGTGTAGATAGGCGGTTTTTACATCCATCTGGTGAACCAACATATCATCCTGAACCACTTTCTGCATCAAAACTCTCACACTCGATAAGTTAGCAGTCGGTGAAAAAGTCTCCTCATAATCAACTCCTTTTGTTTGACTAAAACCTTTAGCCACAAATCGAGCTTTATATCTGTCTGATCCGTCTGAGTTCTTTTTAACGGCATAAACCCATTTACCCCCCACTGCTTTCTTACCCTCTGGTAAAGTGGTTAAAGTAAATGTGTCATTCTCCTTAAGGGATTGAATTTCTTCATTCATCGCTCTTTCCCATTCTTTTGACTCACTTGACACAATAGCTTCGCTAAATGATGTGGGTATTTCACACAACAATCTGTAGCAATAATCAACACTGGTTTGCATCTGTTCATTTTCACACTCTTTCACATCCGTGATATAATCACTCAAATAATCAGGTCTCTTTCTGATTCTGGATGGATAACGTGTAGCTCCAGCATCTACTTTATCATCAGTTTTAACCTCGGACTCAGTTTGACTGCTTTCACTACCATCTGGAATATCCTCATCCTTAGTCTGTTTGGGTTCACCATCTTTTCTGGATTCATAAACCTCATCTTCATACATCTGATCACTCTGTGTTTGTTGATCCATTGTCGCCGGATTTAGTATTTTTATCAATCTGTGCTTTTCAACTTTCCCAGTTTTTGGGAAATAGATCAAATATGCTGGACTATTTTTGTCATATCCCAAGAAAACACCTTTGTCGCATCTTGGATCCAGCTTTCCCCTATTTTGTTTATAAGCATAGCACAATGATCCGAATTTTTTCATTCTAGAAAGATCAGGTCTTTTTCCAGTTAACATCTTATACGCTGTCTGACCTGTGCGTTTGTTAAAACATCGGTTCCGAATCACTCCCGCGGTTTGTACTGCATATGGCCATAAAGACTTTGGCAATTCGCTCTCAACTAACATGCATCTCGCCATGTCAAAAAGTGTACGCCAGTTCCTCTCTGCTGTTCCGTTTTGATGAGGCGAATATGGCGCCGAAGTTTCCTGCCTAATGCCGTGTCTACTTAATAAATCTCTGAACTGTCTGCTTGTAAATTCAGTTCCATTATCAGAACGAATGCACTTGATTTTCCCATATGACGCCACCTCTGCAATAAATCTTTCAGTTGCTTGAGTTGTATCCCTTTTGTGTTTCAGATTATATACAAATGTTGCACCTGAATAATCATCAACAAACGACAAAACATACTTAAACCCTTCTTTAGAGTTTGGCGTAATCGGACCAGCTAAATCCGTATGTACCAACTCTAATGCTGCCCTGGCCTTTTCATCTGGTTCTCGGTTCCTAGTTTGAGTAAACTTCCCTTGTATACAGGCTTCACATTGCATATTTTTGTTGATTTTACCCTTAATTTCCATTCCATCAACGACATTTTGCAGATTTTGAACATCCTCATAATTACAGTGTCCTAGAATTTCATGCCACGTTTGCATATCAAAACATCCATTACATTTCTCTTCAAACTCTTGCACAGTGTTTATAAAGAACAGTCTCTCGTGTTCATATATAGGGAATTTTGTTCCATCAACATGTTTAAGAAAACTGTCCCCGTGTTTGAAAACCACAGTGGCTCCGTTACTAGTAGCTGCTTTTACTGACAAAATGTCCTGTGGAAACGATGGAATGTAGAGTGCTTGTTTCAATGTTACCTTGTGACTGCGTCCTTTACTGTCAATCATACTTATCTCAGCATCTCCTCGCCGCTTTGCAGCTCCTCTGCTCCGCCTTCCGTCAGCCAACTCTACACAATGAGCCTCGGGTCGAAATGTGTCATCAAAAGTCTTAAAACTCTCGATCTTCGTAAAGATATGTGACGTCGCTCCCGTATCCACCAGTAGCTGGTTATTCAGCATCTCTTGGCCGCCGTCCGGGACCCTCTGGGGTTCGGAGCCCGTCCTGAACGCGTAGTCCTTCTCCACAACCCCTCTCGCTTCATCCCGTCTTAGCTTCCTTCTACAGGTCGCATCTTTGTGTGTACTACTCCGGCAAAAACTGCACCATACTCTGGATCGGCACGTTCTTGCAGTGTGTCCCTTTAGTCCACATTTAAAACACACAATCTCATTATTCTTTGATCTTCGGTCATCTGCTCGCCATGAAGTAGAATCCTGGTCTAATTGCACTTTTGTCCTCATTACGTTGTCATCAGTTACAGCCGCACGCATTCTCTCGGTTTCTTCATAACTTCTGAGTTTTACTTTAAACTCTGAGAATGTGATTTTTGCTTCGCTCTGTGTAACGTGCACAATCAGGGGTTTAAACGTCTCTGGTAGACCTCTCATTATCATTGCGATCAGAAGTCCATCAGTTAATGACTCACTTTTTAACGCTGTGATAATTGCTTCTGCTCGGATAATATAGTCCGTCACACTTTCATTCTTTTCATTTGTGAGAGAAGTAAGTTCGGTGTACAGACTTATGATCCTTGGCTTGCCCACTCCTGCATAATGACCTCTCAAAATTTTTAGGGCTTTCCGTCCGTCATCAACTGCATCTCTCATAACTAACGATAAACTTTTTGTCATCATCTTCACCATCGGCTTCTTCATCACCCTCAGCCTTTAAGATGACATCTTTCAAACCTTGTAGTCTGAGATGACCAAGGAACTTCGTTTCCCATATCTCATATTTCCTTTCATCTCCATCAAACTGCAAACGGGAATATCGACTGCCCGACTCTGCCGTGCGTCTGCTCATGATGCACAAAAACGCTTACTCACTCAATCGTGCCAAACTTTTAACACCTGCCGGTAACCTGCGGCTTTCCAGGAAACGCTGCCCTTCCTTTGGCAGTTACAGGATCTCTTTACTGCTGCTCTGGGCCCATAACCTGTTAGCAGAGCTACTCTGTGCAGCGTTATGGCATAATAATTTTAAGGGAGAATAAAAAGTCGACACACATATCTCATTCCTGACGGAGGACTCTCCCACTACACTTCTCCAGTGCATTCACAGAGTCGTTGCATGGTAAGACCTGGATGGGAAGTGGGCGGAGCCTTTTACCGTCATTTTATTACGGCGCAAAATACAAACACCTGTGGACACACAATCCAACAACATTCACACTTTTCTTTCTTTGAACATAGAATTTCATTTACAGGATAATAAATAACTGGGTTTGGTTTAGAATTAATTTAAATACTCATATAACACTGTATTCTAAAATAAGTGCGCACATTTTAGTTGACACTGTTATGTATGATTTAATCTTTTTGTTTTCTGAGTTACCTCAGCTGCAGCTGCTCCAGTCTCTTGATTGATGAGCCAAGAGGTGGAAAAGGGGCGGAGCAAGTCTGTATGGAGAACTGCAAACTGGCTCATACCATAACTCTGGATCATGGGGGGAATTGGATTTTTTTTAGTTAGTTTTTTTGTGTATTTTACCCCTTTTATGTGTTTTTGTGGGATGATCAGCCACTATTAAGTTTCTCCTTTGTCTCACTTACCTGACAGAGGGAGCTCGACGTGCCGCCGCTTTGACAGCTGGCTCGGGCAGGAGTTGTTCGGTTAGAGGCTTGCTGTTTGGAATAACACTCGATCGCCGGTGGATTGGCATAATCTGGACTGTGACTGGGTCAGAATGGCAAGTAGTAGTGGAGGGCTTTCTGACGATGAGGAAATGGACATTGATTGAAATAAATTGGACATAGTAGAAACGTGGGGGTTAGGAAGGACAGGTTGAAATCTGCGCCAACACGGAAGCGAGCACTTGAAGAGGAAGATGGTAGGCATGAAGTAATGATGGAAGAATTTAAAGTGATATTGAAATTCAAACCTGGGAATGAAATAATGGGACTGAGTCCAATTGCTCTGACTGAGCTCTGAGCTGGCTAAGGTGCTCCGAGACGGGTGATTGTTTGTGAAATGTAAAAATGCAGAACAAAAGTCTAAAGCGCTTGTGGCGGAGGTGTGGTCCAGGTGTTCTGGGAATCCATCCTACTTGGCAAACCATCCTACCCGTTGTTTCTGCGCATGCGCACAACATGAAATTAACTGCCAAACCATCCTACCTTTGTTAATGTCACCTGCAAGCATACTTAAACTGCTAAAATTCAGTGGCGAACCATCCTACCTTTGTCAACATGAGCTAGAAACGTACTTTAACAGCTAAAATTGCCAAAGTAGGATGGTTTGTCAGAACACCGGGCACGGCTGCAGGGGAGGAGTGGTGCAGTGAGCTCAACGGGGCGGTGCTGGAGACGCAGGTGAGAACAGCTGATGGCGTTCGGACTGATGATGGTTTCCTTCCCCTTTTTTAGTGAGATGGGAGAGGAGTGGAGAGGAAGCTGGGAATCAGCTGAGACCGGAGCTGTCAGACTGTGCACAGTCATAACAAATGAAAACTAAAAATAAACGTGGCATCTGGCGACAAAGAACTGTGCGTGTGTGTGAAGTGCATTTCACAGCGCTCAAGTTGAAAATGCTTTGTAAAAAAGGAGATTATGGACAGGAAGGTGGTTAGTGAGAGGAGAGGATGTAGAGGAGTGATTTCAGGTATTCCCAGTGGGGAAAATCTGGAGGAGATGAGGAAAGTGATCAACGGAGGAGAAATCACTGGAATAAAAAGACTGCAAGCTGTTAGAAATGGAGAAAAATAGTCTGTCAGTACTGCTTGAGTTCCAAGGGAATAGCTGCCAGAGAAAGTCATGGTGGAGTACATGAGTTTTAGTGTCCGTGTTTATGTGCTTCCTCCACTCAGGTGCTACAAATGTCAGAGCTTTGGTCCCATAGTGTGTAAAGGAAGAGTGAGGTGTGGAAGATGCGGGGGAGAACATATGTATGGTGACTGTGGCAGGAGTCAGGTTAAGTGTTGCAACTGTGGGTGGCCACATGCAGCAGCGCATGACAGGTGCACAGTAAGGAAGCAGGCAGCAGAGATTCAACAAGTTGGAACAGAGGAGAGGATATCTTATGCAGAAGCTTTGAGGAGAGTAAATAACAAGGGCAGAAAACCTGATGAGGAACAAGGAATAGGTGATGGGAGAGGGATGGAGGAGAAGGGCAGGAATCAGCCTGAAGTCCAAATGGATAAACGTGTCTTGTTCTTGGCGCAAGTCAAAACAGAAAAGATCAAGATAGTAGTAAAAGCAGCAGCAAAGTTTTTCAAAGTGAAGATTTGTCTTGGGGAAAAATACATTGAGATCTTAGTCATGGAGAATGTACATCAGACCCACAAGCTATAACTTAATGCTAATTCTTCAATGGAAAGCTAGGAGCGTATTGCAAATGGACAAGAACTGAAGGGAGCTATTTGTGCATTAAATTTGAAGCCGGGTATTATATGTGTACAAGAAACAGATTTAAACCAAGTCTAGACTTTGTTATTCAAGGATACTCGAGCATTCAGGTGGGTAAAAGTGGAGGATGTGCAACGTTTGTTAAGAATGAAATTAAGTATAGTCGGCTACAGCAGAGTTAGAGGTGATAGTTGTAGAAGTATGGTCTCAGAAAGGAAATATCAAAATAATTAATTTTTAGAGTCCGTTTAAAAAGTTGGAGAGGAAAGAAATGCAAATGCTTCTTAGGGATTGGAGAGGGAAACTACACCAAGCACTTTATAAGGGCAGTGTAATGACACCAGTGGGAAGGTGGTAGAGGATGTAGTTGAGGAGAAGGATTTAGTGGTTCTAAATGATGGCTCTGGCACAAGGGTGGATTTGGTAAGAGGTACAGAGTCGTGTCCTGATGTCACAATGGTTTCACAATGTTTGTCAGGTAGGAGCACATGGAAAGTGTTAAAAGAGAGTACGATTGGTAGTGATCATTATCCGATAGTTATTGATATTTGTGTAGACGCTGATGCAACAGAAAAAGAGGAAATGGAGGTTTGACGAAGCAAACTGGTGTTTGTGTAAAACATTAAGCATCAGTTAAATTCTACAGTTAGTCAGATTATGACTTATGCAGCAACAGCATCCATCCCAAAGAAAGGTGGCAGTAAAAGGATAAAGGTAGTGCCATGGTGGACGCAAGAACGTACAGCCATAATCAAAGCCAAGAACAAAGCACTTAAAATGCTGAAAAGAGCACTGTGTGTTTAAAAATCTCATATGCTACAAAAGGAAACGGGCAGAAGTAAGAACGGTAGTTAAATCAGCTGAGAGGGAATATTGGAGGAAGTACTGTAATACTTTGGGGAGATCGACCCCTTTGGAGAGTCTGGACAACTATAAAGAAAATGTCTGGGAAGAGGAACGAGTATGGTTATCCAGTAATGAAAGATAATGACAGATTATTAGTAGATAATAGGAGTAAAGCTGAATTATTGGAAAGAGCATTTGCAAAAGTTCACAGCACAGAAAATTACTGCAGAAATCAGCGGAAGAGAAGAAACACGAAGGTCTGATAAATATCATGTTTTCAGTAGCAGAGTTAAATAATTCATTAATGGAAGTAAGAAATACGACTCCAGGTAGAGATCAGATAGTTATTGTATGATTAAAAACTTAAGCAACCCTCGTAAGACTATATTAGTAAAATGTTCAAAGTATGGGAAGAAGGTAGAAACGATCATTGTTCCCGTATGTAAGCCAGGAAAGGATCCAGCCTTGGCGGAAAGTTATAGACCGATAGCTTTGACATCACATTTGGGGAAAGTAATGGAAAAAATGGTGAATGAAAGATTAATTGACTTTTTGGAAACTAATAGTAAGATCAAGTATTACCAAAGTTTAGAAAAGGAAGAAGCACGATAGATCCAGCTGTGCGTCTAGAGCATGAAATAAGGCGTGCCCAAGTGAACAGTGAGAGTGTAGCAGCCGTGATTGTAGATGTCGAGAAGGCGTACGATGTGATGTGGAAAGAAGGACTCCTGATCAGGTTGCATCAGATCGGTATTAAAGGGAGGACGTATAAATGGATTTGTAGGTGGAGAAACCGCGCCAACCCACACTCCAGTCCAGAAGGTGGCAGTAATGCACCTAAAGTTGTTTTGCCAACCGCCATTAAAATGTAGAAGAAGACGGTGATGCGGGCAGGTCTGTTTGAGTCATAATGTTTGTTTTACACATTGAGTAGAGTTCTGTTACTTTGACCTGTTTTATGGGCCTAAGATTTTGATGATCTTTTGTATAAATTTAACCAACTTTGATTTTGGGTTAAATGAAAAAACAAACAAACAAACAAACAAACAAACAAACAAACAAACAAACAAACAAACAAACCTTTTTTGGACTTTAACCTGTGCCTGAGTTTCCTTCACTGTTCGGTCCATCACAGGTCAGTAATGGATTTCTTTAAAGTCCAGTGTTGATGCTGGCTGGTTTACACGTGTACTTCTGCTGTTTAATACATGAGTGAGATTATTCTACATTCTGCTAAATATTTCAAATATTCAAAGCTCTTTATTTACAGGCTCCACAGAAACCAGGGCCAAGCCTATCCAGAAGAAGCAGCCTTTGGAGGAGGAGCTACAGCAGTGAACATGAAAGGCTTCATTTAGGAGCTGAAGAGCTGCTGTGTTCTCTCTATTGTTCATTCAGTCCAAGAGAAAATCATGTTGCTGCTTTTCATTTGGATGATGATAGTCTCCTTTCAGACTGGTGAGTCATCAAAAGATGGAGTGAGATGTAAAAGGAGATGATGGACATGAAAATATCTGGATGTTGTTTGAATTGATTCACTTTTTATAAACTAAGTTTAAAGATGCAGAAACATGATGGTGAAATATGTCTTTGTTGTTTTCAGGATCCTCTGAGGATTTACTGACACCATCTAAAGATGTAGTGACGAGTTTGGAAGGAGGCACTGTGACTCTCTCCTGCAACTATTCAGGTTATGTTCAGTACCTTTTCTGGTACCATCAGAAGTCTGGTTCACGTCCACAGCTTGTTATGGCGGAACATTCAGAGCAAACAGAAAAGCTGAAGTTTATACATGACAAAGAAAAAAAGGAGTTTCATCTGGAGATCTCCTCTGCTGCAGTGTCTGACTCTGCTGTGTACTACTGTGCTCTGCAGCCCACAGTGACAGGAAACAGCAAAACTCTGTACAAAAACCTTTGGAGCAAAGACAACAGAATACTCCACAACATCCACCAGAGGGAGCCACACACTGTTAAACCTCTGATTCTTGTGTCATTGGACTGATGACAAAGACAACAGAGAAATGAAGCAGTAAAGATCAGAGACAGAGACAGAGCTGCTGTGGAAGCACAGAACTATTTGATTGGCTCAGCTATTACACTGGCCCCGCCCACTGAAGTTGAGCTCATCCAATGACATTATTTGTTGGTCATTGTGCTGCAGTGGAAGAACATTGTTCATGTGCTGTCTGTCTGGCTTTAATAACTCCAAAGACATGTTGCTGCACCTCTTTTTGCTTCTATCTCACATTATAGGTGAGTTTAAGAACAGGGATTAAAGTTTAGTTGAAGCTGCTGCATTAAGCAGATATACAGACTGCATTTCACTACTTTTCTTCTTTCTTTTTCCAGGACTAACAGCTGGAGACTCAATCACTCCTCAACAACCTGAAGTCACTGAGACAGAAGGAGAATCTGTCAAACTCACATGTAGCTATGAGACAACATCAGAGTATGTACGCCTTCACTGGTACAGACATGATTCTGACCTTCAGGCTCCTCAGTTTATATTGTGGAAAGAAGCAAGATCATGGAGTGATCAATATATTCCTGATAATCGATATGAATCAAAAACATCACGTACAACAACTAATCTGACCATAGCAGCCCTAACCCTGGCAGACACAGCTCTCTACTACTGTGCTCTACAAACACAGTGATACAAAGTGTAGAAGAGGCTGTACAAAAACCTGAACACAGATATCTGACTACTCTTCAAAGAGGAGGGAAGTGGTATTCAAAGCACAGCTTCATATCAGATGGATTCTGCTAATTCCTGTTTTATCAGAGTCACTGTGGTTACAGCTGCTAATGAAACACTGTGGGAGGATTCACATGAGCAGCAGATCCACATCAACCACAAACCAACTGCAGGAACGTTCAGACACAATAAAAACTGTCAAACATCAAAAGCTGCTCATTTACACTATTTTATATTTAGTGGATGAGGACATGCAGAAATGCAGCAGAAGCAAAATAAACAGAGTAACAGAGGTTTATCTCTTTAAGGTAAAATCTCTCACATGAAGCTAAAAGTCTTCAGCTCAGTTTTTATTCTTTTGCAGAATTTATGTTGTATAAAATAAAAACAGTAAAAACTCTTTGTTCTCATATTTAAATAAAATTCAAATTTCAAGCTAACAGCTGTTTGAGAATCACCTTACTGATGTAGAAATATTTTATTATGTCAAACTGTTATCTTTTGCATTTTTTAGAGATTCAACCAACAAAATGTGAATATTTGTCTTTTTTGTAACACAGTCGAATAAATAAGATTCCAAATATACAACATAAAACTGGTTATTTGCTAGTTTTCTGTTCTGTGTAGAAAACACTGGTTCATGTGGGCGACCGTGGCTCAAGGGGTTGGGAATTGCATCTGTAACCGGAAGGTCGCCGGTTCGATCCCTGGGCTCTCTGTCCTGGTCGTTGTGTCCTTGGGCAAGACACTTTACCCTACTTGCCTACTGGTGATGGCCAGAGGGGCCGATGGCGCGATATGGCAGCCTGGCTTCTGTCAGTCTGTCCCAGGGCAGCTGTGGCTACAACCGTAGCTGCCTCCACCAGTGTGTGAATGTGAGAGTGAATGAATAGTGGCATTGTAAAGCGCTTTGGGTGCCTTGAAAAGCGCTATATAAATCCAATCCATTATTATTATTATGTGTTGAGTTAGGAGAATTTTATGCTTGAAGGATTCATTACTCAGTGTTTAGTCTTAACAACAGAGCAAAGACAACAGAATACTCCACAACATCCACTAGAGGGAGCCAAACACTGTTAAGCCTCTGGTTTGTTAGCACACAGGAGGGTCTCAGTCTTGTTTAAGAGGTTTAAAGTTCAAGCTCTGGATCCAATGACGTCTGTCTGACAAATCCTTCTTATGCTGCAAAGAGAAACTACCAGTTTCAGTCATGAGAACTGTGACCTTGTCAAAAGTGAAAGTGAAAGACACTGTAGAACATTCAGGACCTTTATTATGTGTATCTATTTATTTAAGCCTGTCTGTATACTTTAGAATCTATGTGAATTAGAGAAAATCCAAAATAAAGTCAAACTTGTGAAGCCAATTATTGTTTTTTAAAGATGTTAAAGGTGAATGTTGAACAGTCATTCCACCCTGGAACACTTCAAACAAATCATTAAAACCCAGAATTACCATGACATTCATGCTCATGATGAGATTATATAAACTTCTGACCAATGCTCCCTCTAATGTTTCACGTGTCTGAGCGAACACACAAACTCCCTGAGCGTCCCTTGCACCACTGTGAGCAACAGCAGACGTGTGCACTGTGGTCACGCCAGCATCGAATCCATCCAAGTTACATGTTTATTAAAATAATCAGATTACAGCATTTATGTTAGACTACTTTTAATTAACTGCTTTATCACACTTACAATGAAAATTTAAAAAAAATCTTGTTCATGACCTGTGTAGCATGTTAACACTATTGGAAGGAAAAATAACTTGAACTCCAATTTTTAAAACACAACTTTCTTTTATATATATATAAAGCTCTGACTTGTATTATGAGCAGTGTTGGTCAAGTTACTTGAAAAAAGTAATCAGTAACTAATTACTGATTACTTCCTCAAAAAAGTAATCCCGTTACTTTACTGATTACTTATTTTCAAAAGTAATTAATTACTTAGTTACTTTTTAAAAACACGATTTACAACCTGAATAGGTGATAAAGCGATAGATCTTTCAGCCCAATTCTACTTTTTCTGCATAATCCATCATACAAAATGTAATCAAATGGAAAAATCTCTTTTTTTAAAACTTGTTTTATTAGTTTTAATCTTTTAACTTTATGAATTCAAGCAAAGATTTAATTATATGCAACATTCTCTTAGTTGAATAAATTAGTTTAACATTTAAACCTATTTTCTGCACATTCCAGCACATAAAATAAAATATTTTTTGTGTTTACACTCAGTCTTTCAAATAGATGCAAGTAAAACACAGCAGAAAATAAATAAAGTCAAAGACTCAGCGGTCCTGTTGCTCTATTTTCACCTGTAAAGCAGGAGTGGGGTAGGCGGAGGTTTACCCTGGTGCAGGTGTGCTGCGGTCAGTGGAAGAATCCGCGAGTTTCTCTGTGAGTTTCCCATTACGTCGTAGCTACTCGGTGCTTGCTCGGAAGTTTAGGGGGTTTCTTCCCACGCACAGTGGACACTAATGTTTTTGTCACTTTTTATGGAATCAAACTCAAAGTAAGGTCAGTGCTTCCACGCTTTAAACGCTGCACGCTCATACTCTCTCCCACAATCGATATGTGATCCATTGTTGATCTGCACACAGCTGTTGTCACTAACGGCGCACTCACTTACGTCACTGTCATGAGACATTCTTGCAAAAAATCACGGTTTTACTTACTTACTTTACTCGTTACTTGAAAAAAGTAATCAGATTACAGTAACGCGTTACAAGTAACGCGTTACTGCCCATCTCTGATTATGAGTCTGTGGTCTGGGAGAGAGTCTGTGACTCTGTCTGCAAAATACAGTAAATAATGACCAATGTTGGGCAATTAATTATATAGTTACTTCTTCAAAAAGTAACTGAGTTTTGCAAGTTTTTTGCAGCTGTTCACCTAAAAATGCAGCCAAGACGTTTTTTTAAACAAACATTTCAAACTATTTACAGAACAATCAGCTGTTCTGCATCAAATCTGATGCCACACAAATTATTTGTGCCACTCCAAAAAATAATTCCTGTCCACTATGAGATGAAGGAGAACAACAGCCTGATACCTGCAGGCCTGACAGCAGCAGATGTGTCACTGCTGTAACACTCAGCAGTCGCCTCATTGTTCTGACACACAACAAAACTACTGACTACACTACACACTGACTACACACTAACTACACACTGACTACACACTAACTACACACTGACTACACACTAACTACACACTAACTACACACTAACTACACACTGACTACACACTAACTACACACTAACTACACACTAACTACACACTGACTACACACTAACTACACACTAACTACACACTAACTACACACTGACTACACACTAACTACACACTGACTACACACTAACTACACACTAACTACACACTAACTACACACTGACTACACACTAACTACACACTAACTACACACTAACTACACACTAACTACACAAGATTTGGGCTAAACGACGCAAATCTCTCACATCTCAAACACGCCGTCACTCCTAAAACTTCCCCCTCCCTAAACAACTAAATGTCATGTTGCCTTATCATTCTTTGATTGGTCCACATGGTACATTTTTCCACCAATAGGAAAGAATGGGGGGGGGGGGGGGGGGGGGTGTTGGTTTTGCTCACAGGCTTTCGAGCGTTTTCCTTATAAAACGCCGTTTTTACCGTTTCTTCCCGCAGTAAATATAAACAACGACAGTATTCAGGAAGAAAATCAAACATTGCAGATATTTTATCATAACTCTGGTTTTACGTGGCCGATCAACACAATTTAAAAACTGGTATAAAGTCCACACTTTGTCCGTCAGTTGTTCCGTCTGTCCTGCTCACATCTCCAATGGTTGTACACGCTGTCATTAACGTGGCTTCACTCCACATCAGCTGCTTTGCTAAAACACCGGTGTCGGCACATAAAGACGCTGTCATAGCCTGTCAACAATGCTGATTAGCTGCGTATATACGAATGTGAATCACATCATTGGCTGGACTGTGGGATAAGGTGGCATCGTTCCAATCCCATACAGGAGCAGCCAGTCACTCACTGACTAACACTGCAGAACAGAATTGTTAAAGTTTTAATTTCAACTCAGGTTAGAATTTTTTTGTGCGCAAAGACGTGCCAGCAGTGTGCACGCGCGCATCTTAGAGGGAACATTGCTTCTGACCACCACACCTCCTACTCTGCTGTGTTTCAAGCTGATTGAAGAGGAGGAAGTTTAAAAGAAGGAGGTGTAACAGAGAAGTGAAGCTACAAACCAAAGAGGAGGCACAGAGGTTCAGGGAGGAGCTGAGCTGTTACTGAAGAACAGACGAGAGAGAGAAACCTCCACATTCAACAGAGTTCAACACTCAGAAGATTCACTTTATTCAACATGTTGATGTTGGACTGTTATGAAACGTCTCTGTTAATGATCATGATTCTAACAGGTGCATGACAATCTGTCAACAACTGCTTCATCCCAATGTTTACATGTTATTTATGCTTTCTTTGTATACAACACAGCATTTAACAGATTTCTGTTTCTTTAGGTGTCAGCTGTCAACAACTCACTGCAAATAAAACTGAAGAGTCCAGTTTGGAAGGCAGTACAGCTACTCTGTCCTATAGATACTTCAAACAAGCAGCTGGAGATGATTATTTCTTCTGGTATCGACAATATCCTGGAAAACCACCAGAGTTCCTGATCTCTCACTCGGGAACAGGAGTGAAAATATCAGATCCAGTCCCTGGAATCACTTTTAATGTGAGTGAAGATAAAACACTGATGACTCTTCAGATCTCCTCTGCTGCAGTGTCTGACTCTGATGTGTACTACTGTGCTGTGAGGCCCACAGTGACAGGAAACAGCAAAACTCTGTACAAAAACCTTTGGAGCAAAGACAACAGAATACTCCACAACATCCACTAGAGGGAGCCACACACTGTTAAACCTCTGATTCTTGTGTCATTGGACTGATGACAACGACGAAAACAGTTACAAAAAAAATTTCTTTAATAAAAAGAATAAGTACAAATACAGTCTATTTACTTTTTGTTGGTTTCCTGAAAAATTTGTTCAGTCTAAGTTCACCTGAGCCTGTGCTCTGAAGTGTACAGCACAGAGAGAGTTTCCTTGAACGTGCTTGATAAGTAAACAACATGTACTCTTTTTATGATTATGGTTTGCTGACTGTAACAGGCGTAAGGTGGGCTCACCTGTAGCCCCCGTGACTAAGCATGTAATCTCAATATTGCAGTGTGCAGTGTTGGGGATTAACAGAGTACATGTACCGCCGTTACGTATATAAAATACAAAATATGAGTAACTGTATTCTGAATACCACCTCTTTAAACAGTAACTGTATTCTGAATACCACCTCTTTAAACAGTAACTGTATTCCGTTACAGTTACTGTTTAAAGAGGTGGTATTCAGAATACAGTTACTTTGCTGAAATAAAGGGATTACACGGGGGTCTTTTCCTGTTTCATATGTTAGGCTCTGCCCTCTCTATTTTTGGTAATTCCATGCCGGTGGAAACCCAAACAAAACACGCATTAAGAGGCTCAAATGCCTGTGTCTCAATCTCATGTCTCATAATGACGTGAAGAAATATTTTTTTAAATTATTTAATATGGAGGCAATAGCAGAGTGTTACAGGCATCACCTTAAAGCATGCAGCCTGATGGGCAGTGTAGTCCGTGCTGCAGGGAGAATGGACTGCTGTACCTGTGATGTGTCTGTGAGCGAGGGAGGGAGAACAAGGAAAAGTACGAGCTGTCACGGAGCAAAAACGGGAGCTGGAAGCATGTAAATATAATAATAACCACTGCAGCCAAGAAGAGTGCCTGACGAGCCCAGCTGTAAGTAAGCTGTTAAGACTCGACTGTACACCGTGTTCCTGTTTTCCTCTGAAACAATAAGCTCCGTTGCAGCAGCCTTTCAACGCCTCTCTCTGTCTCTCGCTAGCAAAGTGACCCAGACAACAAAGTAAAGCTAGTTTTCAGCTACGAGCCGACACGAACCCGACGTATCAGCCAGAGGTCCCTTTACTACGGTTCAGACTTGTTTTATATACGCGAGGAATAGTTTCTATACGAGATCGCTGCAAAAAGTGCAGCCTTACCTAATGTCCACCTACTGTTACTCATTTATATTAAGATTTAAACATCTAGTTGGTGTTGGTGTGGAGAGTAACCTTCAGTAATAGTCATAAATCTCACAGCAATAGCACATTCATGTAGATGTAAAAAGCATGGTAATATATTAAGTAAACACACGTTTCCACACTTCTCTATGGTTTAAACACTATAAAGTTCAAACCTTCGTAGAAAAATAAGACCAGTGTTATAGAATGAAACCAAAGGCATCCGCGGTTGCCTTTGATGGTGCAAAACATTTCATCAACATTTGTGTTTGTTGGAGAAAACTTACAAACACACAGTACAGCTCTTTAGAGGCACACTGCTAGTGATCGAAGATTTGACAAGCTGGACGCATTCTGTACTGTACAGGAGACACGGCACGAGATTGATTGACAATGGTCTACAGCCAATCAGAATGCAGATGTCAGGGTTGACCCAGTGATTTCAGTTTGTTCATGTTCAGTTTAGTTCGCCACATTAATGTTCTCACTTCCTGTTTTTCCCGTGTCAGCTTGTCTCTTGTGTCATTAGTCAGATTATGTTCAGGCTCACCTGTTTCCAATCATTGTCATCATTCAACCTGTGTATTTAAGTTCCTCGGTTTCACCAGTTCTTTGTCGTGTCATTGATGTGATGTTGTCGTTACTGTCGTTCCCGTCTGTGTTCAGTTATTCAGCCAGCCACTCAGTCTTCCAGTCAGCTAGTCAGTCTTGCCGTTCCTGCTTTGTCCATTCACTCGCTCCAATAAATCCTCTTCATTCTGCACAGTGAGTCCTGCGTTTGGGTCATCTCTTCCACGCCTCCACACACAACCCCTGACAGCAGAACACAATGCGCTGTAAAAAATACAAATAAAAAACAAACAAACAAACAAAAAGCATAAAAATTTGCACGAAAAAAATCTGTGAAACAACAAGACCATGAAAGGCGAATGACGTTATAGCTAGGAACCACTGTTCTGGGATCTCCCAATGCACATTGGAAATAAAGCCTTTGATGAAAATACTCCAGCCTCACCTGACCCTTCTTCTCCAGTTGGGATATCAAAAGGATCGATGAGGTCAAGAAGAAGTGAACCTCAACACCATCTTCTTCTGGGAAGTGACATGGCGGTCCTGCCGTCTCCCCTGCAGATACTTTCCTTCGCTCTGTCCACGTCTGACTTTGTCTAGCACCTGCTCCTTTCCTGGAAAAAAGATAGAGAATAAAAAAACATGCAATAGGTGTGTTTTTCTTTCTCTATCCTTAACCTAACCATGCTGCATTAAAATGATCTATCTATCTTTTCAGCCTGTTGATTCTACTTATTATCTGAGTCGAGGACATTCTGTTTGGACTCCCTTGGCCCAGAAAAAATATCAGCCTGACTCTACACACGATGTGTAAGCATGTTTGCAAAATCCCTTCTGCAGGTCTTTATATCATCCATCCATTCGTTTCTGCTTCTCCTTTTCAGGGTCGCGGGCGGCGCTGGAGCCTATCCCAGCTGTCATAGGGCGAGAGGCGGGGTACACCCTGGACAGGGCGCCAGTCTGTCGCAGGGCCAACACATAGAGACAGACAACCACACTCACATTCACACCTATGGACAATTTGGATTAATCAATTAACCTATCCCAAGAAATGTCTTTGGACTGTGGGAGGAAGCTGGAGAAGCCGGAGGGAACCCACGCAAACACAGGAAGAACATGCAAACTCCACACAGAAAGACTCCGGCCTGATGGTGGAATTGAACTCAGGACCTTCTTGCTGTGCGTTATGGATATCAGCAATGCTGGGATTTCAGACCACTTCCCGGTTATGTTTAATGTTGAAATATGTAATGTGCAGTTGAACTGTGAGGGCTCTCTGTACCAGCTACGCATGATTAATCCTGAAGCAATCGCCCATTTCTCCACGGCCTTGACTAACTTTGCCTTTTATGATGCTAATTGTAAGACAAGTGCACCAGTAAATGAACACGCTCACTCCTGTATCTCTACATCTACCGCTATCTTGGACACTTTGGCTCCGATAAACACTAAACGCTTTAAACCCCCCAGGCAACTCTGGCTGAATGAATCTACGCACACTCTGAGACGTGAATGTTGAAAGGAGATGGAACAAAGACAAACTCCAGATTTCCTTGGAGATTCTGCACAACTGCCGTTTGAAATATCAGAAGGCTGTTAAAATCGCAAAACCTTCTTTCCTGTTGGAAATCATTGCGACTAATAGCCACAAGCCCCAAATCCTGTTTAGGATTCTTAATTCAGTGATGAACCCATCCTCTGCCACTCTAACAGAGACCTTTCAGGCTCTCTGTGAAAAATTCCTAAATTATTTTATAGATAAAATCTCAGCACTAAGGGCCTCAAATCCATCAGCAGCAAACCAAATTCCAATTTCTGAATGCTCAACGGTCTTTCAACAGTTTGAGCCTGTGACTTTTGTGACTCTCCCGACTCTCAAAGAAATAATAAACCAATTGAAAAGTTCGAACTCCTGGCACAACATTCTCCCTTCCCATATAATTAAGGATGCTCTGAATGTCATTGGACCCTGTATCTTACTCCTAATGAACTCGTCACTGTTATCTGTTGGGGTGCCTGGGTCGTTGACCCAGAGTTTAGAGGTTTCAATATTATTGTACTTTGGTTTTTGCCTTTATTTATCATTTCTAGTCTTTCGGTTTCTTTGTCAGAGTTGTGCCTTCTGGTTTCTGTTCTGTTCCATAGTTGCTTATTCCTGTGTCAGGTCTGCGTCTCCGTGTTATGTTTCCTGTTTTACTTTGAAGGTCCAGGTCTTATGTTAAGGCAGACACTGCGATTTTTTCAGTCACGTTATTCAGCTTCTGCTCAAACTGCACGATTGACTCGCAGGGGTTAGAAGTTCATAGGTCACGATGCAGGTCTCACACTATACGGCCCGATGCTCTGATGCGACCTGAGTGCGCACACTGTGCCTCCATAACATGAAGGTTATAACAGAAAATCTGTCGCTCGCTCTCTCTGTCTTTCACTCACACAGACACACCACCACCATCAACTTTGCTAAATTGCTAATGAAAAACATGATCAGGCAGCTGTGATTGAGCAGCAGTGTAGATCCAACTATTTTCACGGTTGTTGTGGTCGTGATAATTTTGTGAGGCCACATCGAAAAGGCTCGGATGAGCTTTCCAAAGTTCTACAAGTTGTGCCTCCGTCGCTTGTGTCCAGATCACACGCTGCACAGCCGTGCTGCGCCGTGTTTTTCTCCGACGTTTACGTGTTTGTGCGTGCGCAGTGTGAGCGGCTACGGTGACACCCTCACGACCAAGCGATTGATGATCGGGAGCTGGTCGTGAGGTGTCAATCGCTTCTCGTTACCCCACGTATACTACACGAAGCACGACGCACGATGAAGGCCAAAATCGGGCCGATCACCAAAACGGTCGCACGACTCAAAAATCAGCTCAAAATGGGCCAAAAGTCGCACAGTGTAAGCCCAGCTTTATCTACCCTCATTCATGCTGTGTGTTCTGCCTGCCTGCCTACGTTTATTCTTTGTATTTTTGAAAGTTGGTTACTTTGAGTTCAGCATTAAAGCTGTTTTTTGAGTTCACGTCTGTCTCGGGAGTCTGCACTTTGGGTCCTTTTCCTGCTTGCACACAGCCGTTTCATAACATTATCAGGCTGCGTTCCGACTGTCTTCAAACATGCAATCATGCAACTGTTCTCAAGAAAAGTAACCTTGATCCTAATGTTCTTTACAACTATAGCCCGATCTCTAAACTTCCTTTCATGGCAAAAATCTTGGAAGAAATAGTCCTTCATCAATTACTGACCTTCTTAGCGACTCATGGAATCAGTGAAGAATTCCACTCTGGGTCTAAATGGTGTCACCGTACTGAGACAGCACTACTAAATGTTTTAATGACCTCCTTTTAACTGCTGATTCAGGGCGCTCAGTGGTCTTAGAATTTATTAGATTTAACCTTGGCTTTCGATACGGTTGATCACAATATTCTCCTGGCAAGGCTAGAACATGTAAAAGTCCTTTGATAGTTTAAATCATACTTGTCTGAGAGGTTGCTCTCCATCACCATGGGGAAATACTCCTCCTCTTTTGACACTTTCCATTGTGGTGTGCCCCAGGGTTTGGTGCTAAGTCTATGTTATTTTCTTTGTACATGCTGCCCTTGGGACTCATTTTCAAAAAGCATAATCTCTCGTTTCATTGTTATGCTGACGACATCCAAATCTACTTCCCCCTGAATCAGGATGTCCAGTCCTCATTAGTGCCTTTGTTCAACTGTCTGCGGGACGTTAAAGTCTGGCTATTACAAAACTCTCTAACTCTAAATGAAAATAAAACAGAAATTGTTGTTTTTGATAATCACTTTCCCCGGACCAGCTATTTGATACACTGGGTTCCTGTGCCAGCCATCTCTCTTATACCGTAGGAAATCTTGGAGTGGTCCTGGATAGCTCCCTCAAATTAGACAAGCAAATGTTTTCAGTTGAGAAAACGAGTTTTACCCGCTATGGCAAATCTCCAAGGCAACGCCCTATACTCCACATAAAGACCTTGAAAAGCTTATCAATGCCTTTATTTCTTCTAGACTGGACTATTGCAACTCTCTGTACTTGGGCCTCCAATTCTTTGTCCTCCAGCGTTTGCAATTAGTTCAAAATGCCACAGCATGCCTCTTAACTGGCACCAGAAGGCATGATCACATCACCCCAGTTCTAGCCAGTCTGCACTGGCTCCACTTTAAATACCTAATTGTTTTTAAAATCCTTTTGTATACTTTAAAAATTGTAAATAACTTGGCGCCCAGTTACCGAACAGACCTTCTCGATGTGTATAGTTAGAGTGCTCAGATCCTCTAACCAACTGCTCTTAGTGCAACCGAGGCCCCGACGAAAGACTAGAGGGGATCGAGCTTTTGCAATTGCCGCACCCAAACTCTGGAATAATCTTCCAATCGATGTCCACGTGTCAGAATCCATTCAATCGATTAAATCACGCTTAAAAACTCACCTGTTCCATCTAGCATTTGAAGCAAATTAGTTTGGACTTCCTCCCGGTCTGCATTTGTGCAGTGTAACTGTAACTGTAACTGTAACTGTTTTATAACTGGTTTTGTTGCCATCTGTTGTAATCCGCTTTGCTGCCTTGTGTGAAGCACTTCGTTGGACACTGTCCTTTTTACATATGCTATAGAAATAAAGATTGATTGATTGATTTACCTTAAACTTTAAACCTACAGGTTAAATGTTTAACATGGTGATTCTCATATATAAAAAGATTCCAGCGTAGTGTATCTGTATATATGATTATATTGTCCCGGGTCATTTGACCCAGCGCTTTGTGTTTATTATTATGATCTTGTGTTCTAGTTTATTCTGATTATGTGTTTGGGTTTAGACTTCTCAGTTTTTAGGGTTTTGGTTCTGTGCTTCCTCTTTTTAGTGTCTGCCGTGTGTTCCTTCTGTTCTCTGTCTGCACCGTGTCTCTGAGTCCAGTCTATGCATTTCCTGTTTTACTTTGAAGGTCTGTGTCTGATGTCAATGTGTTCAGTTTTGAACACATGTTTGCAAAATGTCTCATGCTTTCATGAACATAATACATGAAAGTTACAGTTCAGTACAGATAGATTTATAGTGTTTATAGGTATACATGTCATCCAAAAATCCAAAAACACCCTGAGCTCTTCATCAATTATAATTTCCAAGAATAGTTCAACACCATCCTCCCAGACAGTCTCAAACCTGTCCTACAGCAGCAGTCAGAGGAGCAGAACTCTTTCACGTGATGTTGACACTGAAATCTCTTTTTCCCCTGATAGCGGAATATAGTGAAAAGACTCGATCTCCTGCAAATATTCATTGCAGAGAAGTAGATAAAAGTTAGAGGAAAATAATTATAAGTTAGAATAAATAATTATTACAGGAGAACAAAGTTGAAACAAGCTGTGGGAGATAATCAGTGCAATTTGGAACCAGGTGCTCCACTGGAAAAGTATTTTTACCACCAGTTTATAACATAACTGCCTTTGAAAGGCAAATAAAATCTTCACAATGTAAAGAGAACCCAAGAGAATAAGTCCTTATGGCACAAACGCTTTAAAAAAAAAAGAATAATAACTTTTATTTGTATGAAACTGTAATCCTAGTATAACAGATATTTGTACTGTTTGTGATGTTGGTTATAAAAGAATCCCAAAGTGTGTGAAGCACAGGAGGAGGAGTGACTGAGAGCAGAGAGGAGGAGCAGAGATTCAGGGAGGAGCTGAGCTGTTACTGAACTATAGAAGAGAGAAAAACCTCCACATTCAACAGAGTTCAACACAAAACAAACTTTATGTTCCTCAACATGCTGTCATTACATCACTGTGTGTTTCCTTACTGGCTTCTCTTCCTGTTAACAGGTGAGTTCATATTTAATAACTCTCTCGGTTGTGTGTGAGACAGTAAGACTTTTCCATGTTCTGACTGAGTTTTTTCTGTCTGCAGGTGTGATCTGTGAGGAGCTCACAGCACTCGACACTCAGAAATCCAGTTTAGAAGGAAGCACTGTGACTCTGTCTTGCAGGTACTCTAAACCTGTTGTTGGTACCTATTATTTCTTTTGGTATCAACAATATCCAGGAAAACCACCAAAGTTCCTGATCTCTCACTCAGACAAAGGACAGCTGACATCAGATCCAGTCTCTAGACTTTCTGTTAAAGTGAACGAAACACTGATGACTCTTCAGATCTCCTCTGCTGCAGCGACAGACTCTGCTGTGTACTACTGTGCTGTGAGGCCCACAGTGACAGGAAACAGCAAAACTCTGTACAAAAACCTTTGGAGCAAAGACAACAGAATACTCCACAACATCCACTAGAGGGAGCCACACACTGTTAAACCTCTGAGATGAACATTAAAATGATGATGTCAAGAGGTAACTGGTCCCGCCTACTGAATCTCAGCCAACCAAGGACATTATTTTACTTCTGTATGTGGTCATAGATATAATCACCAGCGTTTTCTACACCACATCATGCCAATAATAAACATGAGTGAACTTACCCCCCCCCCCCCCCCCCTTCTTCAAATAAAAGTGAAGTCAAAAGTTTGTGTTGCTAAAATTCTTGTTTTGCTGCTATCATATTAAAGACTTTAATAAAAGTTTCTAGAGGTCATCCAAGGTCAACCAGACAAAATTAAACAAAATTGATGTCAAACATTTGAGCTGCTTCTGTTTGAAAGATTTTAATAAAAGATTAAAGGCCAAAAACACCATGGCTGACGCCATAACTGCATTAACGCAGCAAATCCCCATTAGCGAGTTAATGCGGATCGCCCTCGTGTGAGGACTGTATCAACACATCATAGTAACACGATTAACGCTCACAGCAACTTTAGAATGACAGCAGCACATACGTTTGATTTGAAAAAGGTGTGTGTGTGTGTGTGTGTGGGTGGGGCAACTTCACTCTGGTCAATAACAATTCTCATTCTTTGGAGAAGTCATAGTAGTATTATTTGTAACTTTCTTAGTATTTCCAGGAGGTGAGTTCTTCCTTCCCACTGTTGCCAAGTGGTTGCTCAGCTGGTGGAATTTTCCTTTAATGCTGTTGAGTCTTTATGACATGAAACACCTTGGGGTGCTTTTTTTTTTTTGATTTGGTGCTTTATAACAAAACTGAGTTAAACTAAATATTCAGATTGAAGGAGCAGGGAATTGCACCATCAGCCCTCCAGTTACTAGACTAACTTCCTCCCTAATACACACACTTCAGCCTGAGTTACAGGCATGGGGTTAATGTCTGTGTATTTTTAGGCTGAAACTGATGAGGACTTCAAGCCTTCAAAGTTGTGTTCAGAGCACAGACATAAATCAGTCCAATGTAAAAACAACAGAGAGGTCAGAATACAACAGGAAACAAGGAAAAGATGACACTGAGATCAGGTTAATGTGAGGCAGTCAGTACTTTGTACAGTACTGTGTGAAAGTCTTGAGCCACCCATCACTGATTTCCTGTTGTCTTCTGACCTCTCACATAATTTACAGCATGAATCATCTGTGGACTGAAGCAGCACAGAGCTGAAATATGAGCTCCCACCTGAAAGTGAAGATGCTGCTACTAGTGTGTAAAGCAGGAGGAAGTGAGAGAAGTTCAAATCCAGATCAGAGAGGAGGAGGAGAGATTCAGGGAGGAGCTGAGCTGTTACTGAACTAGAAGAGAGAGAAACCTCCACATTCAACAGAGTTCAACACAAACCATAAACTTTACCTTCATTCAACATGTTGTCTTTGGACTATTTTGCACTTTCTTTACTGATTCTCACCATTCTAACAGGTACGTTACAATCTGTGTGTTTAAAGAAACACATTTGAATTGTGATGATTTATAAAAGAATAAAACATGTTTCTGTTCCTTTAGGTGTCAGCTGTGAAGATCTCACTCCAACCAACAAAGAAGTGTTCAGTGTAGAAGGCAGCACTGCTACTCTGTCCTATAGATTATCCAGAGAAGCAGCTGGAAACGATTATTTTTTCTGGTATCGACAATATCCAGGAAAACCACCAGAGTTAATGATCTCTCACTCTGCATCAGGAGTAATAGGAATAGAAAAAATCTTTGGATTGAAAATTGAAGTGGGAAAAAACCAGCTCAACATGAGCATCTCCTCTGCTGCAGTGACAAACTCTGCTGTGTACTACTGTGCTCTGCAGCCCACAGTGACAGGAAACAGCAAAACTCTGTACAAAAACCTTTGGAGCAAAGACAACAGAATACTCCACAACATCCACTAGAGGGAGCCACACACTGTTAAACCTCTGATTCTTGTGTCATTGGACTGATGACAAAGACAACAGAGAAATGAAGCAGTAAAGATCAGAGACAGAGACAGAGCTGCTGTGGAAGCACAAAACTGTTTGATTGGCTGAGCTATTACAATGGCCCCGCCCACTGAAGTTGAGCTCATCCAATGACATTATTTGTTGGTCATTGTGCTGCAGTGGAAGAACATTGTTCATGTGCTGTCTGTCTGGCTTTAATAACTCCAAAGACATGTTGCTGCACCTCTTTTTGCTTCTATCTCACATTATAGGTGAGTTTAAGAACAGGGATTAAAGTTTAGTTGAAGCTGCTGCATTAAGCAGATATACAGACTGCATTTCACTACTTTTCTTCTTTCTTTTTCCAGGACTAACAGCTGGAGACTCAATCACTCCTCAACAACCTGAAGTCACTGAAACAGAAGGAGAATCTGTCAAACTCACATGTAGCTATGAGATAAGTGGCACCCCTTATGTTTACTGGTACAAACATCATTCTGACCTTCAAGCTCCTCAGTTTATACTCTGGAAAAGAGCAAGAGGATACACAACTCAGTATATTCCTGATAAACGATATGGATCAGAAACATCAGATCGATCAACTAATCTGACCATAGCAGCCCTAACCCTGGCAGACACAGCTCTCTACTACTGTGCTCTACAAACACAGTGATACAAAGTGTAGAAGAGGCTGTACAAAAACCTGAACACAGATATCTGACTACTCTTCAAAGAGGAGGGAAGTGGTATTCAAAGCACAGCTTCATATCAGATGGATTCTGCTAATTCCTGTTTTATCAGAGTCACTGTGGTTACAGCTGCTAATGAAACACTGTGGGAGGATTCACATGAGCAGCAAATCCACATCAACCACAAACCACCTGCAGGAACGTTCAGACACAATAAAAACTGTCAAACATCAAAAGCTGCTCATTTACACTATTTTATATTTAGTGGATGAGGACATGCAGAAATGCAGCAGAAGCAAAATAAACAGAGTAACAGAGGTTTATCTCTTTAAGGTAAAATCTCTCACATGAAGCTAAAAGTCCAACCAGGAAGACCATCTCATGCTTGTTCCATTTATTCTCTTTGAACTCATCACATCAGATGATGATGCTCTCCTTCATCATTGTCCTGCTCTCATGTTTAAGTGTTTCCCCTCTCAGTGTCAGATGGATACAGCCCCTTTACAGAATCAAACTCAAAGTAAGGTCAGTACTTCCACGCTTTAAACGCTGCACGCTCATACTCTCTCTGCACTCGATATATGATCCATTGTTGATCTGCACACAGCTGTAGTCACGAACGTCGCGCTCGCTTACGTCACTGTCGTGAGACATTCTCGCAAAAAAATCACAGTTTTAGTAACGCAGTAACGCAGCGTTCCTACGGGAAAGTAACGGTAATCTAATTACCTTATTTGCAATTGTAATCATTACTTGGATTACAGTAACGCGTTACTGCCCATCTCTGATCATTTGTGTTGTCTACTTGCTGCAGTCTCCTCCTTTTCTCTGCAGCTGTGATTTCTCTTCCCTTTGACCTTCACTAAGTCTGCACTTGAACTTTGATTCTGAACAAAAGTTTTTCCGTCACATCTTCTCTTCATCTTTCACGGCTATAACTAAATGCAGACACAGATTCTCTTTGTCTCTCACAGGCTGTCAGTGATCTTCAGTCTGTTTCTGACTTTGTTTCTGCTCACAGTCAGAGGGAGCTGACATATTCAACATGAACACAGATCATGAAGTTACAGAGTTATTCTGTCTGTTCTGACTTAAAGTTGTTGATGATCAAAGATGAATGGATCTTCAGATCTGCTCTGCTGCAGTGACAGACTCTGCTGTGAGGCCCACAGTGACAGCAAACCCACAGAGATGCTCCACTAGAGGGCGACATCATCCAGTAGGCGGGGCTCTCCTTCTGCACTGTGTTCAACCATTGTGTCAATAATAAGTGCTGCTGTGAAGAGAACAATTCTCAGACTGAATGTTGAACATCAGCTAGTTTCTCCTGTTGATTTAAACCTTGTTGTACAGATGGAACATTGGCTGTGGATTATTCTTGCTGCTCTTTTCTTTGGTGAGATACAAACATCAACATGTTTCCTCTGCTTAAATAAATGTGTGAGTCTGATTAATGGTGAGTTTTTAATCATGTTTATTGATCCATCTCTTCCTCTGCATGTTCTGTTCTTCCTCAGAGTGTAAAGGAGAAGACAAAGTGATCCAGGAACAAGGAGATGTCATTGCTGCTGAAGGGGACACAGTTACACTTGACTGCAAATATGAGACCAGTGACTCCAGTCCATATTTGTTCTGGTACAAACAAGAAGTAAATAGTTACCCAAATTATATGCTGCATTGTTTGTCAACATCAACAGTTAAGGCTGAAGAGTTCAACAACGACAGATTTGATGCTAAAATCAACAAAGCAGAAAAGTCAGCTCCTCTGAAGATCCAGAAGCTTCAGCTGTCTGACTCTGCTGTGTACTACTGTGCTCTGCAGCCCACAGTGACAGGAAACAGCAAAACTCTGTACAAAAACCTTTGGAGCAAAGACAACAGAATACTCCACAACATCCACTAGAGGGAGCCACACACTGTTAAACCTCTGATTCTTGTGTCATTGGACTGATGACAAAGACAACAGAGAAATGAAGCAGTAAAGATCAGAGACAGAGACAGAGCTGCTGTGGAAGCACAAAACTGTTTGATTGGCTGAGCTATTACACTGGCCCCGCCCACTGAAGTTGAGCTCATCCAATGACATTATTTGTTGGTCATTGTGCTGCAGTGGAAGAACATTGTTCATGTGCTGTCCACACACATTTCAAATATTCAAAGCTCTCTTTATTTACAGGCTCCACAGAAACCAGGGCCAGGCCTATCCAGAAGAAGCAGCCTTTGGAGGAGGAGCTACAGCAGTGAACATGAACGGCTTCATTTAGGAGCTGAAGAGCTGCTGTGTTCTCTCTATTGTTCATTCAGTCCAAGAGAAAATCATGTTGCTGCTTTTCATTTGGATGATGATAGTCTCCTTTCAGACTGGTGAGTCATCAAAAGATGGAGTGAGATGTAAAAGGAGATGATGGACATGAAAATATCTGGATGTTGTTTGAATTGATTCACTTTTTATAAACTAAGTTTAAAGATGCAGAAACATGATGGTGAAATATGTCTTTGTTGTTTTCAGGATCCTCTGAGGATTTACTGACACCATCTAAAGATGTAGTGACGAGTTTGGAAGGAGACACTGTGACTCTCTCCTGCAACTATTCAGGCTCTGTATATTCACTTTTCTGGTACCATCAGAAGTCCGGTTCACATCCACAGCTTGTTATGGCAGAACATTCAAAGCAAACAGAAAAGCTGAAGTTTATACATGACAAAGAAAAACAGGAGTTTCATCTGGAGATCTCCTCTGCTGCAGTGACTGACTCTGCTGTGTACTACTGTGCTCTGCAGCCCACAGTGACAGGAAACAGCAAAACTCTGTACAAAAACCTTTGGAGCAAAGACAACAGAATACTCCACAACATCCACTAGAGGGAGCCACACACTGTTAAACCTCTGATTCTTGTGTCATTGGACTGATGACAAAGACAACAGAGAAATGAAGCAGTAAAGATCAGAGACAGAGACAGAGCTGCTGTGGAAGCACAAAACTATTAGAAGAAAAATAACTTTATTTATAAAGAACATTTTCTAACAATGTCGAACATTTACAGTTTGTTTGTCTTCTGAAGAAACAGAAACAAAACTGCTTCAGCTGTCAGATATCACCACTCCGACATCTGAGCTCATAACCCACAAACAACTGAGACACAGTAAAAAAGAATAACAGATATTTCAATCAGAGTCAGATATCGTCTCGTATCCTCTGGTTTTCAACAACACTCAGAATCCAAAGTGATGGAGGTAAAGTTTGTGCGACTCCGTCACAGGAGAAAATCTCAAAGGCTGCAGATGAAGACCATCAGCTGACAAAATGCTCCTCCAATTTTTTAATATTTGAATGTATTGTTATAAATTTACACAGTTGTAATAATATGACAAAGAAACTGCTGTAGAAAATCACTGAAAACATGCTGAACTCAAAGGTTGATTATAGCGTTATTAGAAAAGTTACAAAACCCTTCTTCCAGAATCGCAAAGAAATCTCCCAAAACAAGAAACTCCCTGAAATTCAAAAGGTCAAAAGAACGTTATCACAGATATAGCAGCAGAAATGAGCATCCTCTGAAGGGCCACATTAGGAGGGAAGTGGGTGTTTGGGAAGGCGAATTGGGGGAAGTTTAGTAGGGTTTGTGAGAGGAAGGTTTTACAAGTTCAAAATCATTTGAGTGTTGAAAGCATGAATCAGGAAATCGATCAAAGTATTCTACGCGCTGCTGAGGAGGCTATTCCAAAGACAACAGGGAAAGTTAGGAGGAGAGCAGTTCCATGGTGGAATGATGAATGTAAGTTAGTAGTTAGAGAAAGAAATAGAGCAATAGAAATAGAGTTGGTCAAACGGTCTCATAATTTTCAACACTTAATTGACTACAAAAAAGCACAGGTGAAAGTCAGAAGTACAATAAGAAGAACAAAGAGAACGTACTGGAGAGATTTCTGTAATACAATTGGTAGCAATACTCAGATAGGGGAAGTGTGGGAGATGATCAGGAAAATGGGGGGAGAAAGAAGAGACTGGAGTTATCCAATTCTTGATAAGAATAGTAGAGTAGCTGTAGCTGATGGGGAAAAAGCAGATTTATTGGCAAGTACTTTGTACCGGGTACCACTTTCCAGAAGGCAGCAGGGTGAAGAGTGTGTGCGAGGGGTGTGTGGGGTCGTCCACAATGCTGGTGGCTTTGCAGATGCAGTGGGTCCTATAAGTGTCTGTGATGGAGGGAAGAGAAGCTCCAATGATCTTCTCAGCTGCTCTCACTATCCGTTGTAGAGTATTGTGATCCAGTACAGTGCAGTTACCATATCAGACAGTGATGCAGCTGCTCAGGATGCTAAGGATAACCTGTACTGGGAAGCTAACAAAACAGACCTGAAACCTTAAAGGTACGGAGGGAACAGGGAGAGACTCAGGGAGACAACACAGCGACGAGAGGACACACACTATAAACACAGAGGGAAACGAGGAAACTACACACAGTAGGGAGACACGGCTGAAGCTAATTAACGTGACGAAACAGGGAGGATTTAAAACTGAACACACTGACATCAGACACGGACCTTCAAAGTAAAACAGGAAATGCACAGACTGAACTCAGAGACACGGTACAGACAGAACAGAGGGAACATACGGGCAGGACAAAACAGAGGAAGCACAGAACCAAAGCCCTAAGAACTAAAAAGTCCAAACCCAAATACATAGAATACTCTAGAACACAGGATCATAATAATAAACACAAAACACTGAGTCACATGACCCAGGACCATGACACGTTTGTTTTGTCACATCCAGAGACAGGTTGACTCGACACCAGTCCGTCAGCTGTTGCAACTCTCTGTTTGCTGACTCGTCGTTCTTGCTGATGAGACCCACCACAGTCGTGTCGTCAGCAAACTTGATGATGTGGTTCAAACAGTGCATCGCTGCACAGTCATGAGTCAGCAGAGTGAACAGCAGTGGGCTGAGCACACAGCCCTGAGGGGCTCCAGCGCTCAGTGTGGTGGTGTTGGAGGTGCTGCTACCGACTGTCTGAGGCCTCTCCGTCAGAAAGTCCAGGATCCAGTTGCAGAGGGAGGTGTTCAGGCCCAGCAGGCTCAGGTTTCCAATCAGGTGCTGAGGATGATCGTGTTGAATGCTGAGCTGAAGTCTATGAACAACATTCGTACATATGTGTCCTTATTGTCCAGATGGGTGAGGGCGAGATGTAGGGTGGTGGTGATGGCGTCTTCTTTTGACCAGTTGGGGGCAAACTGCAGTGGGTCCAGTGTGGGTGGCAGCCGGGTCTTAATGTGCCTCATGACGAGCCTGTCGAAGCATTTCATCTTTTAAAAAAACAGCTAAAACATCCTCGTTTTAGAGCGGCATTTGGGTGATGTTCTTGTGTAACATGTTTTTGTGTCTGATATTTTTTTATATTCCCTGTAAAGCACTTTGTCTTAAAAAATGTTGTATAAATACATTTTACTTCACATCAAACTGACCAAAGAGCCACAAAGTAAAACAGATGTTGTGTCCAACAGTGTCAGCTGTAACTGGGACTGCTGCTGCACCACAACACTCCTGCATGTCGTGTCCACAGACATGACGTCTCTCAGGTTTGTGTTTGAAGATCAAATCAAATAAGATGATGCTTCATTTGAACAAACAGTTGTGAACAAAAATCCTTCCCAACATACACAAACTATTCTGAGATGTTTCTTGAATTCAGGACTTCTTACACATTTTTCTCCAAATGTCTCAAGTTTCAGACTTTTTAACTGTGTGAGTATCAGCGACTCTCTGACTCTGTCTACATCGTTAATGTGACTTCTGCTTGTGTGACGTGTCACACGGCTCCCTTAAATCATTTTGGTTATAAAGTGTGTGAAGCACAGGAGGAGGAGTGACTGAGAGCAGAGAGGAGGAGCAGAGATTCAGGGAGGAGCTGAGCTGTTACTGAACTATAGAAGAGAGAAAAACCTCCACATTCAACAGAGTTCAACACAAAACAAACTTTATGTTCCTCAACATGCTGTCATTACATCACTGTGTGTTTCCTCTGATTCTTCTCACTCTCACAGGTCTGCTCACCTACACAGGAAACTATGTTCAATTAAATGATTCATTAACGTCAATTATTGATTGAAAACGTTCTCTCTTCCTTCAGGTGTCACATGTGATCAGCTCACTCCAGTCAAAGATGAAGAGTCCAGTGTAGAAGGCAGCACAGTTACTCTGACGTACACTTACAAAGTGTCACCTGGTGATTATTTCTTCTGGTATCGACAGCATCCAGGAAAACCTCCAGAGTTCCTGATCTCACACTCTGCTTCAGGAGAAGTAGGAGTAGAAAAAATTCCTGGATTGAAGATTCAAGTGAAGGGAACAGAAATCAAGATGAGCATCTCCTCTGCTGCAGTGTCTGACTCTGCTGTGTACTACTGTGCTGTGAGGCCCACAGTGACAGGAAACAGCAAAACTCTGTACAAAAACCTTTGGAGCAAAGACAACAGAATACTCCACAACATCCACTAGAGGGAGCCACACACTGTTACACCTCTGATTCTTGTGTCATTGGACTGATGACAAAGACAACAGAGAAATGAAGCAGTAAAGATCAGAGACAGAGACAGAGCTGCTGTGGAAGCACAAAACTATTTGATTGGCTGAGCTATTACACTGGCCCCGCCCACTGAAGTTGAGCTCATCCAATGACATTATTTGTTGGTCATTGTGCTGCAGTGGAAGAACATTGTTCATGTGCTGTCTGTCTGGCTTTAATAACTCCAAAGACATGTTGCTGCACCTCTTTTTGCTTCTATCTCACATTATAGGTGAGTTTAAGAACAGGGATTAAAGTTTAGTTGAAGCTGCTGCATTAAGCAGATATACAGACTGCATTTCACTACTTTTCTTCTTTCTTTTTCCAGGACTAACAGCTGGAGACTCAATCACTCCTCAACAACCTGAAGTCACTGAAACAGAAGGAGAATCTGTCACACTCACATGTAGCTATGAGACAAGTTATACACATCCAGAGCTTCACTGGTACAGACATCATTCTGACCTTCAGGCTCCTCAGTTTATACTCTGGAAAGGAGGGAAACAGCAGACAGCTCAATATATTCCCGATAAACGATATCAGTCCACAACATCAGATACAACAACTAATCTGACCATAGCAGCCCTAACCCTGGCAGACACAGCTCTCTACTACTGTGCTCTAGAAACACAGTGATACAAAGTGTAGAAGAGGCTGTACAAAAACCTGAACACAGATATCTGACTACTCTTCAAAGAGGAGGGAAGTGGTATTCAAAGCACAGCTTCATATCAGATGGATTGTACTAATTCCTGTTTTATCAGAGTCACTGTGGTTACAGCTGCTAATGAAACACTGTGGGAGGATTCACATGAGCAGCAAATCCACATCAACCACAAACCAACTGCAGGAACGTTCAGACATACAGACATCAGAAGTCAAATAAAGTAACTAGTAATAAACTCCCATCATTTTTGGTGCATTAATGATGTTTTACAGCTGAAAGATTTACTGGTTGATGTTTCTTTCTGGTCTCTTTGTCGATGTAGGTTTGCCCTTGTGTCTCGCCCCTCTATGTCTCTCCAGTCTCTACTTATGTGCGCGAGTGTGTGTTTTACAGCCTTTGTCCCCCGTATCTGTTTCCATGTTCTTCTCCCTTTGTTCCTTTCTGTTCCTCGAGTCTATCATGTAATTTATGCCTGTGTGTTCTTTGTCCTATTGTCAAGTTTGGTTGTTATGCCTGTGTCTCCATGTTTCCTGTTTTATTTTGAAAGGTCTAGTGTCATCATGTTTAGCATGTTCAGTTATATTTCCCCCTGTAGTGTTCAGGTTCAGGTTCATTTGCATCAGCTGTGTTTCCCCAGGTGTTTCTACTTCCCTCATTATAATCCCCTCAGGTGTGGAGGGCAGTCCATAACATCACCAACTACAAACCTAGATCCAACGCTGTGGATGTCGATGCTGCACTCGTAGAGAAGTTGAACTGCTTCTACCCCCGCTTCGAACAGAAAACACCAGAAGTGGCTGCATCACATCCACCAGCCAATATCAGCCACATTTTCACTGTTGAAGAGCATGATGTGAGGCATGTACTAAGGGCAGTAAAAACCCCAAGAAAGCAGCAGGACTGGGCGGCATCTCTGGAAGTGTGCTAAAGGACGTGCAGATCAGTTAATAGGGGTCTTTATCAGGGGTTCTGATTAAATGTAAATGTACAATAATTGATTACACAGCAGTGGAGAGTAGACGTTTGTCACAGTAGATGTCTTTCTGAAAGCGCTGTAACTAAGTTTAAGAATATAATCCACCCACTGTTATCATCTTCAATGCCCTGTACCAACACAGAGCAGAGCAGCTATCTGAATGCTACTCCAACAGAGGTCGATTATCTTGTTAATAATTTCACCTCCTCACTACGTACGACTCTGGATACTGTAGCTCCTGTGAGAACTAAGGCCTCTAATCAGAAGTACCTGACTCCGTGGTATAATTCTCTTTTTTTTTTTTCTTCTAAATGACATCAGAAACAGCAGTATGCGACATTACGTGATGGCAGAGCTTCAGTTCATCCTTTGTCATTTTTTTTTTTTTTTTAATAAATAGGACAGGGGGAATGAATGAGAGAAAGAGGGGGAGAGAAAGAAAGAAAACCAAAGGGGAGAACAGACGGTGAGAAGGGGGGGGAAGAGAGAGAAAAAAAAAAAAGAACTCCTGGGTCACCTGTATGGAGAAAAAAAAAAACAAAAAAAACAAACAAACAGAGGAGACAGCAAACAACAAAGAGCAACATAATAATAGAGAAAACAAAGCACCATCACAATAAACTAGCTAGTCATAGATATCAATATTTACTAAATAATAAACGATATTGTGCAGCACGCAAGATAGACAGCGCACAGTGTGCTTTGAGGCAGCAGCCAAGAAAGCTTTAGTCCGCGTCTGTGAATACCCATGTGTGCATACCTGTGTGGATCAGCATGCTTGCATTCCAAAGGTTTCTCCATGTAATGATCTGCTAGGGAGTGTGGGGGGGTCACAGCCCCGTCCTCCAGGGTGTGAAGTGGGTATGGAGGAGATCAAAACTCCAGACATCCAGAGGCCCCCAGAACACAAGAGACCATGGAAGACCAACAGAGGTGCCTTCACCTCCTCACTACGTACGACTCTGGATACTGTAGCTCCTGTGAAAACTAAGGTCTCTAATCAGAAGTACCTGACTCCGTGGTATAATTCTCAAACACGTACCCTAAAGCAGATGACTCGTAATCTGGAGAGGAAATGGCGTGTCACAAATTTAGAGGATCATCATGTAGCCTGGAGAAATAGTTTGCTGCTTTATAAGAAAGCCCTCCGCAAAGCCAGAACATCTTACTATTCATCACTGATTGAAGAAAATAAGAACAACCCCAGGTTTCTCTTCAGCTCTGTAGCCAGGCTGACAAACAGTCAGAGCTCTGTTGAGCCAACCATCCCTTTAACGTTAACTAGTAATGACTTCATGAACTTCTTCACAAATAAAATTTTTATCATTAGAGAAAAAATTACCAGTAATCATCCCACAGATGTAATATTATCTACAGCTACTCTTAGTACCATTGATGTTAAGTTAGACTCTTTTTCTCCAGTTGATCTTTCTGAGTTAACTTCAATAATTACTTCCTCCAAACCATCAACGTGTCTTTTAGACCCCATTCCTACAAAACTGCTCAAAGAAGTCCTGCCATTAATTAATGCTTCAATCTTAAATATGATCAACTATCTCTAATAATCAGCTATGTACCACAGGCCTTCAAGCTAGCTGTAGTTAAACCTTTACTCAAAAAGCATCTCTAAAAAACAGTGTCTCAGTAACTTTCCACTAGAGATGGTCCTCTCTTTTCTACATTTTCCCAGGCAAGTGTGACCGACAGTCTACAGCTTTCTCCTCCCCAAGGACACATGGTCTCATGCCTTTGTTTTTCAGGGCTGTGTCCACTTAATACTATACTATATGACTTTATAACACTTATTAACAAAAAGCATAGAATTATTGATGCACTGCAAATTATTTGATCCCAACAGCTCCCACCTGAAAGTGAAGATGCTGCTACTAGTGTGTAAAGCAGGAGGAAGTGAGAGAAGTTCAAATCCAGATCAGAGAGGAGGAGGAGAGATTCAGGGAGGAGCTGAGCTGTTACTGAACTAGAAGAGAGAGAAACCTCCACATTCAACAGAGTTCAACACAAACCATAAACTTTACCTTCATTCAACATGTTGTCTTTGGACTATTTTGCACTTTCTTTACTGATTCTGACCATTCTAACAGGTACGTTACAATCTGTGTGTTTAAAGAAACACATTTGAATTGTGATGATTTATAAAAGAATAAAACATGTTTCTGTTCCTTTAGGTGTCAGCTGTGAAGATCTCACTCCAACCAACAAAGAAGTGTTCAGTGTAGAAGGCAGCACTGCTACTCTGTCCTATAGATTATCCAAAGCTGCTGATGGGAATGATTATTTCTTCTGGTATCGACAATATCCTGGAAAACCACCAGAGTTCCTGATCTCTCACTTTGGAACAGGAGAGAAAATATTAAATCCAGTCACAGGATTAAATGTAAAAGCAGTTGATAATAACAGACAAATGGATCTTCAGATCTCCTCTGCTGCAGTGTCTGACTCTGCTGTGTACTACTGTGCTGTGAGGCCCACAGTGACAGGAAACAGCAAAACTCTGTACAAAAACCTTTGGAGCAAAGACAACAGAATACTCCACAACATCCACTAGAGGGAGCCACACACTGTTAAACCTCTGATTCTTGTTTAAGAGGTTTAAAGTTCAAGCTCTTCACTATGGTCAGTTTTGAAAATGAATGACAACTAAAACAAAACAAAACATCAGTTTGAGGATATTTTAAAACTGTTGATGAGTGAAGCCTGATTTCAGACACTAAAGCATCACAGTGAAGTTTTGACTTCTCTGAAAATGAAACAAGTCAAAGATTTTTCACAATAAAGCACAAAATTCTTCATGACTTAAAAAGAGTCCATTAAGTTGTCTTGATGCGCGCTCAATCATCCAGGTAAGGAAATCCCAGAAAGTTGAATCTGTAGCGTCTTCAGTGAGAGAACCTTTCTTCACTCCCCCAGGTGACTTCTTCAGTCTCAGCTGACTTCAGGTTTCCTTATAAACAGTACATTTGCATAATGACCAGCATCACAGATTAACAGTAAGCTAATGTGTCACCGTGTCACAACAAGCAACTATTCTGCCATCACTTCCCTCTGAGTGCTCCTAAAGATTATTCCAAATTCAAGCTTTTCCTTTCAGTCAGGTGTGAGATGGAAACACAGGATCCCTAAGCGTCTATGTTATAAAATCACTTTTAGACCTCACGTTGTACTTTTGTTTGAATCGATTATCTCAGAATCTGAACTTGTGTAAATCTACGTTTGTCCTTCTTTGATCTTCCCTGAGTTCCTTGGACTTTCATATTGTTCTGAGTATTGGTGGATCCCATGAGGTCTGTCTGACAAATCCTTTTTGTGCTGGAAAGATTTGGAAGGGGTGATTATTCACGCCGATGATGTGCTTATATATGGCAGAGACAGGCAGGAGCACGACCAGAGGTTGCACTGTGTCCTTTAAAAGTTTCAGAAGGAGGGTCTCACTCTGAATGAGAAGTGTGAGTTTTCTAAAAGTCAAATAATCTTTGTGGGACACAAAGTGTCAGCAAAAGGCATTCAGGCTGATCCCAATAACCTGCCACAGCCTCAGAGTGCGGCAGATATGCGCCGTCTCATGGGCATGGCCAACTATCTTGCCAAGTTTATGCCACAACTAGCCACAATCACCACACCATTAAAGGAACTGCTAAAAGACAGAAACGAGTGGATATGGGCGGAGCCACAGGATACAGCGTTTAGGAGACTAAAAGGCATATTAAGCTCTCCAGAAATGCTCGCTCTGTAGTCCAACTCAGCTGATACACGAGTCGCTGCAGATGCATCGCCATATGGTATCGGGGCTGTTCTCACTCAGAAACAGTCTGACAACTCCTGGCGACCGGTCACATACATCTCAAGAGGTCTCACAGGCACAGAGAAACGCTACTCGCAGACAGAAAAGGAGGCGCTCGCTGTAACATGGGCGTGTGAACGACTGTCATCTTATCTCATGGCCCTACAGTTCACTCTAATCACAGATCACAAAGCCCTGGTCCTCTTCTGAGCACAAGAGGCCTGGACGACCTGCCTCCACGCATCCTGAGATTCCGCCTCAGGCTGCTGCGCTTTACTTTCACCATTGTCCATGTTCCAGGGAAGAACCTCGTCACCGCTGATGCTCTCTCACGAGCACCGCTGGCGGGGCCTCCTTCTGCTGGGGCATCTTCAGCTGGAAAAAGAGGTGGAGGTTTTCATGCACTGTGTAGCTTAACATCTCCCAGCCACAGATAAAAGGCTGGAGGAGATAAAGCTGCTGCAGGAAATGGATGACCTGTGTAGAAAGGTGGTGTATCAATGTGGGACAGGCTGGCCAGAAAAAGGTAAACTAGATCCAGAGTTAAAGGGGTACTGGCAATACAGAATGGACTTCAATGTGGTTCATGGTCTTCTTATGAAAGGGGAGAGACTTGTGATACCACCTCAAATGAGAGCAGAGGTTTTGTCACGTTTGCATGAAGGCCACCAGGGCGTTTCAACATGCAGGGCCAGAGCAAAAGAGTCGGTGTGGTGGCCGGGCATCTCAACCCAAATACGTCAAATGGTAGACAGGTGCGAAACATGTCAAAAACACAGGTTACAGTGCCGTGAACCAATGCTGGTGACTCCTGTTGCTGACCGCCCATGGCAAAAAGTCAGTATGGATCTGTTCGAGTGGTCAAAGAAACATTTCCTGCTGATTATTGATTTTTTCTCAAGGTACATTGAGATAGCTGAACTGAGACACACAACAGCAGAGGTCACTATTAATGCTATAAAAGAGGCCTTTGCAAGACATGGTGTTGCCGAGACTGTCGTATCGGAAAACGGGCCGCAGTTTTCCTCAGAACAGTTCAAGCGCTTTGCCAAAGAGTATCAGTTCACACCTGAAACGAGCAGCCCCAGATACCCCCGAGCCAACGGGGAGGCAGAACGCACTGTTCGTACCATTAAAGACTTGTGGAAAAAGGACTGTGCCTTCAGCAGAGCACTTCTAGCGTACAGGGCCACCCCACTGGAACATGGGCTCTCGCCGGTGCAGTTGCTTATGTGTACCTCGCTGCCACAAGCTGCGGCAAAGCTGGTGCCAAAGTGGCCCGACCTACAGGCTTTTTTATCACAAGCAAGATGGGGAGGGGAGGCGTAAGAAGGCAAAACACTACAACTGCAGTCATAGAGTCAGACCACTTCTGGAACTATTGTCAGGACAGAAAGTGTGGTCGAGTGGTGAGACCTCCTGAAAGACTGGATGTGTAATTCTCTGAAGTTATCCAATTATGCCCTATTCAAAGCTGGGTTAGGCTGCTGGAGATGTTTACAATAATGTGTTTCGTTTAAATGTAAGTGAACAAGTGTGGGACATGTGTAATTTTCACGTTTGATGATGCTCCGCATTTCTGTTCTTGTGAGCTGTTAGAGTTGTTATGAAGTATGTCTTTAGTTAAAAGGAGGAGGTGTAGCGGTAGACTACTGTACCCAAAAGGCTGTGTGTGGGGGAACTTCCGGGGTTACGAAGTAAAGTTGGTAAACATCATCCGAACGTGCTGCGTCCAGTGTCATCATTTATACACTAATGAGACGCTAACAGTGGCCTTGTCAAAGTGAAAGACACTGTAGAACATTCAGGACCTTTATTATGTATATATTTACATGTAAATCTATTTATTTAAGCCTGTCTGTATACTTTAGGGTCCATGTGAATTAGAGAAAATCCAAAATAAAGTCAAACTTGTGAAGCCAATTATTGTTTTTTAAAGTCAATAAAGGTGAATGTTGAACAATCATTCCACCCTGGAACACTTCAAACAAATCATTAAAACTCAGAATTACCACGACATTCATGCTCATGATGAGATTATATAAACTTCTGACCACCACACCTCCTACTCTGCTGTGTTTCACGCTGATTGAAGAGGAGGAAGTTTAAAAGAAGGAGGTGTAACAGAGAAGTGAAGCTACAAACCAAAGAGGAGGCACAGAGGTTCAGGGAGGAGCTGAGCTGTTACTGAAGAACAGACGAGAGAGAGAAACCTCCACATTCAACAGAGTTCAACACTCAGAAGATTCACTTTATTCAACATGTTGATGTTGGACTGTTATGAAACGTCTCTGTTAATGATCATGATTCTAACAGGTGCATGACAATCTGTCAAAAACTGCTTCATCCCAATGTTTACATGTTATTTATGCTTTCTTTGTATACAACACAGCATTTAACAGATTTCTGTTTCTTTAGGTGTCAGCTGTCAACAACTCACTGCAAACAAAACTGAAGAGTCCAGTTTGGAAGGCAGCACAGCTACTCTGTCCTACAGATACTCCAGACAAGCAACTGGAGCTGACGAGTTTTACTGGTATCGACAATATCCTGGAAAACCACCAGAGTTCCTGATGTCTCACTCGGGAACTGGAGTGAAAATATCAGATCCAGTCCCTGGAATCACTTTTAATGTGAGTGAAGATAAAACACTGATGACTCTTCAGATCTCCTCTGCTGCAGTGTCTGACTCTGCTGTGTACTACTGTGCTGTGAGGCCCACAGTGACAGGAAACAGCAAAACTCTATACAAAAACCTATATTCATGATTTCCCTGCACACTCCCAGAATACTCCACAACATCCACTAGAGGGGGCCACACACTGTTACACGTCTCTGGTTTGTTAGAATGCAGACTGGTGACATTTAAAGGTGGCAGTCAGTCAATATATTAAAAATTAAAGATGTATAATGTCTGAAAATGATTAAACTGTTAACAATATTGTTACACACTGATGGAACTGCATTCGTTCTGGTGCTGCACATTGAGGTTCATTACTCTGAAACACAGCAAAACAGCAGTTCGGTGTTACTGTCAGCTTCCATGGCCATCACTGGCACTGGGTTAGTTTTTTTTTTACTCGTAATGGCCATTTAGTAATAAATCAGTTGTAATCAGGGTAACCTAGATAATAGAACAATAAAAAGTTCATAACTAAAGACGTGCAGACTGGACTACTAAAACATTTCTTTTTTTTCACTGAATTTCATTTCTGGTGGAATAACACAGTTACTAAGTCAAAGGTAGGACCAACGTCATTTAGCTAGCACACCCACGTTACTTCCACTCTGTGCTATGATGTCAAACTATTGTCACAACAAAACCAACAAAGCATTTGGGAGGCGGGGCAACCACAATCACATTAAAACTACTTTTACAAGAATTCTCAAAATGGTCAGGATGCCAAGATGTCTCAGTAAAAATATTAAACATTGTAGATTGAAGTTTCTGTGTTGGTCTGTCAGGCTTCTGGTGTACCACAGGCCAGGCACTATTATGTGTAAGCAGTTTATATATCATCAATTATATGCAAATATGCTAAGAAGTTAAATAAAGTAATGAAATGTTAGTTTCAGAATTCACTAAATTCTTGTTGTTTACACCTGAAATATGTGCTGTGGGTTTTTTTTGTTGTTGTTGTTGTTTCATCCTTTTAAGTCACAGTTAAAATTGACACTTTAGGTGAAACATTTTCTGCATTTTACAAGAATAAAGAATTTAACCTAATCTAACCTGTGTTTTTTTTTATTGGCGACATCCAGATATATGTTTTCCCGCAGGTTTTACAGAGGTACGGTGTCTCTCCTCTGTGGATTCTCTGGTGCACACTAGTGATGTGTCAGTCGTGAATGAAACGACTCTTCTGACTCTTTGAAAAGAATGAGGGGAGCCGGCACCTTATTGGGAGCCATTTTTTTTCTCTCTCTCACCCTCGCTGTCTCTCTCTCTCTCTCTCTCACTCACTTTTTTCGCTTCACGCCGCACGTGAGCCTTGTATTTGCGCTGAGTAGAGGGGGGAGGGGCGGTAATTACTCTCACAGCAGCACAAAAATGTAGCAGGAGAGAGAGAAAGAGTGCAAGGGGCAACAACAAGAGACAACACTGACACATTAGAAAGGTATAGTAAAGAAAATGAATGACACCAAGAAAAGGAGCTAAATCTTAAACCATTTCCATTTTATTGACATGACATAGGCAAAGTGTAGAGTCTGCAAGAAAAGAATATCAAATACAGCCGGCTCAAACAACCTGTACACGCACCTGAGAACTGTCCACCCATCAGTGCAATGGGAAGATAAAACACAGAGTGTTATATTAATGAAGGTGCCAGTGTGTCTACTGCAGCTGTTTCTGCTGCATCTACAACATCATGCTGTACATCACCACAACCACATAAACTAACCCAGAGCTCTGTGACTCCAGGAAGACAGAACTCAGTTGATAAAGACATGGCTGTCATGGTCCTGGGTCTTTTGACCCAGCGTTTTGTGTTTTCTATTATTGTGATGTATTTTGGTTATGGTTTTCTAGCTCTTTGGTGTTTGGTTCTGTTCTTCCTCAGTTTTGTGTTTAGTCATTGCTGCCTGTGTGTTCATCTGTGCAAAGTCCGTGTTTCTTAGTCTGTGCCTTTGCATGTGTGAGTTCCTGTTTTATTTTGAAGGTCCGTGTCTCAGGTTGTATTCTGTTTTACTTCCCTCAGTCTCATCAGCTCTGATTTCCCCCAGCTGTGTCTCCCTCTTGTCTCCCATTCCCCGATTGCCCTGTATGTATTTAAGCCCTGTGTTTTCTGGTGTGTGTTGCTGGTTCATCTGCGTTATTTCCCTGCGTCCTCCTATATTGTTACCCCGGATCTCCCTGCATCTCTATTTCAGGTCTGCTTTTGTGAGTTTTTCCAGTTTAGTCAATCTTAGGTTCTGCACTTGCCACCTCCTTTGCTGTTTGTACCGTCACCATCACAATAAAGCTCACTCTCATCAGAAGCCGTGCTTGCATCATGGGTCCTACTTTCAACCTCCACTCATCTGCCACTGCAGACGTGACAGAACGAACCAGCCAACATGGACCCAGCAGCTTTCAATCCTTCTGAGGAGCTTAAAGACGACATAATCTACAATGTGGAGACACTTCTTAACCTGTGGCTGGATCATTCAGGGGAGGAGTTTCATCACACTGTGGAGGCCCGGTTGCAGCAGCTTATTTCCGGGCTTCCGTGGCTTCTGGGATCACTTCCCCCAATTGCACAGGATTTCATCCTTAAGATTCTACATCTGTATCCAACCGCTACCTCTAAACTACCCTGTCCAGCAGAAGATTTCCAGCCGGTCCACTGAAGGATTCGCAGATCAGTGTATCTCCTCCCTCTCGGAAAAAGAAGTGGTCATGCCACCGTCACTCCACAGTTGGGGAGCAAACTCCTGTGTTGAGAGAAAGAGACTCTTTTCCCATTTTCTATGGTATTGAGACTGTTTATTCTGGGTCTTTCTTTTGTATGGCAAATGGGGATAACAGTGGTTCCCCGCTTTCACCCGTGATGGGAGAGACTTCCTTTTCTGAAGCCATTTCTGAGGCTGTCAACAAGACTGTTTTCCCTGAGACTGCTCTCACCCAGTCATCAGTTGTGTCACCTGCTCAGCAGCCACTAGCTCAGTCTCCAGTGTCCCCCGCTAGCTCGGGTTGCTATTCAGCCACTCATTCGGCCAGAACCACCACCTGCAGCTCCCACGCCATCGTCTGGTCCTGCCTCGTCTGGTCCTGCCTCATCTCGTCCTGCTGCTGCTCGCTGTCCACTGCTCGCTGCTCGCTGCCTTCTTCACTTATGTCGCTGCTGCTGCTGCCTTCCGCGCGGTTGGCCTCCGGACCTGTTTCGCCTGTGTCGCCACCGTTGCTTGGTCGGCCTCCTGAAATGGACTGTTTTGAACCTCTGTGCTGCTGGCCTCCTGGTCGGCCCCCTGAACTGCCCTGTTATGGACTTCTGTGTTGCCGTCCTCCAGGTTGGCCTCCCGAACTGTTTTTGAAGTGCTCCCTGTGCTCCAGTGTTTTTGTGGATGTTTTGTTTTCGGACTCTATCTCGACGGGATACTGTCATTGCCTGTCCCTAGCCTGGTAGAGGAGTTTAAATGTGCAAAAGTGAGGCTTGAGATGTCACTCACAAACTCCCAGGACCCCATAGTGAGAGGCACTGCTCCCACTCTAGCAACGGGGAGGAAGTGGACCCCAGCCACATCTGTGCTACAGGCCAAATCTGCCATTCGGCATTGTGATGTGGTGTGACGTCCAACAGGGCAGAGGAGGATTTGGTCTTGGAGCAGTAACACCTCGGTGACCAGTGTTGGTCAAGTTACTTGAAAAAAGTAATCAGTAACTAATTACTGATTACTTCTGTAGCGGCAGCCTTCGGTCCTTCTTTGCCGCTTCTGCAGAACGTAAAGTTTCTGACTCGTGCTCTTGTTCAGTCGCTTGGATGCCTTCCGGTAGCAAAAAAAAACGAGGCGAAGGAGAAAAGGGGCAAAACATTTATTTTCCAAACAAATCGAAAGGTACAAAACAAATGCCTCTGGTGGGCGCTCCGTTTATATTTCCTTTATGTTACAACCAAAAAATAACATTAAAACGGCGACGGTCAGAACGGCGACGGTCAGAAAACTGTTGCTCCACGTCCTGCTTGCTTACCTAACCTTTTTTACCCACACCCCTCCGCATGCGGGCCAAATACACACCCCTTTACGACATCTACCAACACTTTACAACAACAACAGACTAATAAAGCAGGATTAATTTATGGAGCACAGCATATTACATTATAACATAAAATGATCAAGATTATAATGGAAACTTAAAGATCATGACAAATACTTAAATATGGCATGATGTAATTGAGTGAAATTATTGGCCTGGACTTGGCTCCAACATCCTGGCCCCTAATTGTTCTTGTGAGCCACAAAACAATTACTCTTATACATACATCTATATATTGTTCAGAACAACAAATCAAACCTTTCAGATAACGAACAGACAAATATACAAAGTACTTTAACTGCTCATATGGCACATTAATGTCCTTATTCCAACAGAAACTTCATTTTGTCTTGTTACAGCAGGAACTCTTCTTAAGCTGGAACATGTCTTCGCGGATGCGTGTATGTGTGTATGTTGGGGAGATTAGGGAATGGAGTCAGAGGTTCAAGCACATGACTCGCCGTAGGAGACCAGCCTTTACCGCTGTCTCTTGAGTAATATGTAAAAGGGGCGCTACATATCACACTCTAGCAGCACACAAAGCTTCGCCACAGGTCGTAGGAGAATGTTTTTGCTGGTTTTCACCTTGGCTTGACGAACCCGACCCTTGGCATCCTCAAACGTCTGAATCACTCGACCCATTAGCCATGAATTTCTTGGAGCGGAATCATCCACGACGAGAACAATATCACCTTGACTGATATTTCTTTGTGGCTGGGCCCACTTTTGTCGCCTTTGCAAGTCTGGCAGATACTCCTTGATCCACCGTGTCCAAAACAAATCCGCCAAGTACTGGACTTGCCGCCATCTACGCCTTGAGTACAAGTCGCTCCTGCTGAATACTCCAGGAGGTAGTGGAGTTTTGGCTTTCATCAAAAGCAAATGGTTTGGCGTCAAGGCCTCCAGGTCATTCGGATCGGTAGAGACTCTTGAGATAGGACGGCTATTGATAATCGCCTCTACCTCACACAGCAGTGTGTGCAGACCCTCCTCATCAAGGATCTGCTGCTCCACAACGGAGCTGAGCACTTTGCGTATGGACCGTATCTGCCGCTCCCAAACTCCTCCAAAATGCGAGGCAGCAGGGGGGTTGAATATCCATGTGATGCCTTTAACCAACAAGGCTTCTTGAATCTTTGCATTATCCAAAGCACGCACTGCTTCCCGCAGCTCCCTCTCTGCACTTACAAAGTTTGTTCCATTGTCAGAACGCATCAACTGAACCTGTCCCCTCCTAGCAATGAACCTCCGCAATGCATGAATACAAGAGTCCGTGTCCAACGAATTTGCCAGCTCAATATGCACAGCCCTCACTGTCAAGCAAGTAAAAACAACGCCATATCTTTTGATCATGGACCTACCCCTTTTGATTTCGAAGGGACCAAAGTAGTCCACACCGACACTTGTGAACGGTGGCTCATCGGGCGTGAGCCTTTCAGTAGGAAGATCTGCCATGATCTGACTTGCCGCTTTCCCATTATGCCGTCTGCAGGCGACGCAGCGGGACAAAATCTTCCGGACAGCAGCATGAGATCTTAGTATCCAGTACTTCTGCCGTACCTTTGACAGGACATGATTCCTGCCACAATGCCCAAGATCCTCGTGAGTAGATCTGAGAATGAGAGTGGCTATATGCTGATCCTTAGCCAAGATTGCAGGGTGTTTTAACTCCTCTTGCATGCTAGATCTGCTCAATCTGCCACCCACTCTCAGAATGCCATCCTGTACAACTGGCGACAACTGACAAAGAGGGCTATCCTTTGACACTGTCTTTCCTTGTTGCAGCTTGGCAATCTCTTTGCCAAACCGCTGCCTTTGACTGAAGCGCACTATCTCCACTTCCGCCTCGGCCATGTCACTCACAGAAAGTGGCAAGATGGGAAGGTTAGCCTTGAAGTGTGTCATTTGCTTCTCCTGCTCCAATCTTCCATCATAGAGATTCGCTTTTAAACCCTTCCTCTTTCGAGCAAGAAGCTTCAGCACACCTTTTAATCTCAGGACCCATGCAACGGCTCTTTTAACCCGACGCCAGCTTGAGTAATGATGAATGAGCTGAGAGGTGGCGTCTGCAGCTTCTTCAACCACAAGAGCATATACTGATGCTTCTTTGACTTCTGGGTCATTACAGATTGGCTGGCATACACTGTCGGGCATTTCTGGCCACTCCATTTCTGGTTTCAAAATGAAATCTGGACCCATGATCCATGTCTTTGCCTTGAGAAAGGCACCAACACTGAGCCCTCTTGAAGCAAAGTCTGCAGGATTGGCCGAGGTGTTCACATATCTCCACTGAGAGACAGCTGATCTATCCTTGATGGCAGCAACTCGATTGGCAACAAACGTACGAAACCTTGCTGTTTCATTCTTGAGGTACTTAATCACCGACGTGCTGTCCGTCCAAAAGACAGACTCCTCCAACTCCAACTCCAGTTCGGCTCTTACCATCCTGTCCATCTTTGCTGCCACCACTGCAGCAGTAAGCTCGAGTCGTGGTATGGTAACTGGCTTCAATGGTGTAACCCTGGCTTTACCAATAATGAAAGCACTATGTGGCTGGTTCAGATTGTTTTTTGAAACCAGATATGTGGCTATGCCATACCCCCTTTCACTAGCATCGGCAAAGTGATGAAGTCGAGCCGAAGAGATCTTGCCAAGGTTGACTGGTCTCACACATCTGTCTACCTCAAACCTAGCTAAGTGGTGTAAACTGCCGACCCACTGTTGCCACTGCAGAGACAGAGCTTCTGGCATGAAATCATCCCATGCATGCTTTGTTCTGCTTAGCTCTTGCAGGATGTGCTTCACTGGCAAGATCAGAGGGGATAAAATCCCAAGTGGGTCATATATAGTGCTTACCATCGAAAGCAGTCCTCTCCTTGTGAGTGGTTTGCTCTCAACCAGAACTCTGAATTTCAGCGTGTCAGACTCCACGCACCACTGAACCCCTAAAGCTCTTTCAATAGGGAGGCAGTCCCTTTCAAGATCAAGCTCCTTGACTTCTTTAGCCCTGTCATCCTCAGGTATAGACGCAAGCACCGCTCTGCTGTTGGAAATCCACTTAGTGAGCTTGAAACCTCCTGCAGCGCACAAAGCCCTGAGGTCCCGAATCAGTGAGATTGCCTGCTCTTCAGTGCTGACAGACTTCAGGCAATCATCCACATAAAAGTTCCTTAGAACAGTGTTCGTTGCAACATGGTTGAACCTCGCCTGATTGTCCTCAGCACACCTTTGCAGCGCGTAGCATGCACAGCTTGGTGAAGAAGTTGCACCGAACAAGTGAACTACCATCCTGTATTCCTTGAGGCCTTTACCAAGATCTCCCTGTGGCCACCACAAGAATCTCAACAGATCAGCATCTTCATCGGGAACCCTGACTTGATGAAACATGCCTTCAATATCAGACATGAAGGCAACTGGTTCCTGCCTGAACCTCATCAAAACACCTATGAGGGAATTGGTTAAGTCTGGCCCCTGCAACAGCTGTGAGTTCAGTGACATGCCTTGATACGTGGATGCACAGTCAAATACCACTCTCAACTTGTGCTTGGTTGGGTGGTAGACCCCATGATGCGGGAGATACCATATTCTGCTACCACTTTTACAAGTTTCTGCCACAGGAACTTCTTCGGCATAGCCCCTTTCCAGTGTCTCTGTCATAAACTTTGTGTACTCTTGATGAAACTCACTGTCTCTTAACAGCCTCCGTTTCAGGCCTTCTGCTCTTTGTACCGCCACAACACGGTTGTTTGGAAATGCAGCCCCCTTGTTCTTTAAAGGAAGGCCAATGGTGTAGTGACCATGAACCTGCTTCACTGACAGTGACACAGACTCCATAAATTGTCTGTCTCTGGCTGACATTTCCATTTTCTCAGATAACTCATGCTCAGGGAAGTCGTACTTCATTTGCTGCTGCGAGAGCTCCTCTAGCTTTGTCACCGATATCCTGTTCACCACCACCGGTGGCCACTCAACAGCTCCTTGAGCAATACCCTCTTCTCTTAGCAGAGGTCCATTAATCGTCCAGCCTAGTGCAGTTTTTACAGCATATGGGCCGTTGCCCTCACTGTTGATAACCTTCCAGGGCTCAAGCGCCTTTGGTACATTCGTGCCTATTAACATACCAATTTTTCCATCAATCTGCTTGAGCTGAACCTCCTTCAAATAAGGCCATCTGTCCACATCGCTTTGTTGTGGAATGTTCTCCTTTGTTACTGGAATCTCTGCCTGTGTGAAAACCTGGGGAATCTTCAAAAAGTTGTCCTCATCCAAACCACTGACCTCGAGACCCTTAACGACATGAGTACTGATTGTCGCTTCGTTTCCCATAGTGCGGAGCAGAATGTTGGACTTTTTTCCTGTGACCTGTAAATCCTTCATCAGCTCATCTGTACAAAAGGTTCCAGTGCTTCCTGGGTCTAAGAACGCGTATGATTCAACTGTTGTGTTGCTCCTTGAACATCTGACCTTCACAGGCACAATTGAGAGTGCACAGACTGCTTTGCCAGCCCCGGTACAACCGCATGTTTCACTGCCTGCTGCTGGAGAAAAACTTGCTGCTGGTTCTCTGATACTTTTACTGTCACTATCAGGAGAAGAGTACTGCTCCTTATGCAGAATGGTGGGATGTTTCTGAGAACAAGTCTCACACGTGTGTCTTTGCTGGCAGCCTTTGCTCAGATGCCCCTGTGACAGGCAACCAAAACACAAGCTCTTTGATTTGAGGAAATCAAGCCTTTCTCTGTGAGGCTTTTGCTTGAGGAGTCTGCAGGAACTGAGGTTATGCCCTCCCTTATGACAGAAAAGACACTGTCTTCCACCTGTAGGGCCTATATTTTCCCTTTCCCTCTTTGTCTGCTCTGCACTGTTTAATACAGGTGCTGTATTAGTAGCAAAGATGCTTTCCCTCTCCTTGAATTTCAGAGCATTCTCTCTGCACACCTTTGCTTTGCCCTTGTCTCTAGACAAAGTGGTGTCCTGAATGTTACCAAATAATGGGTGAGAAGCGATCTTTGCCTGCTTCTCTACAAAAGATAAGATAAGATAAGATAAGATAACTCTTTATTGTCATTGCACAGTCATACATAGTACAGTAGTACAATGAAATTGGAAAAACTGTCCTACGTCGGCACTACATGTAACACAACACGACACGATACGACACATCACAACGCAACAAACAACACAACACAGTATATTAACTTAGTATAAAAAAGAAGAATAAGTGTATGTGTATTGCACACTGTTATTATTGCACATTAATTATTATTGCACCTTGTTATAAATATAAATATTATTGTTATCGTTTTAAACATTGTAAACTCCCCCTAAAAAGTCCAGGGAGGTATCCAGTCAGGTCAGCTATTTACATTGATCAGGGCTATTGCCCTGTTGTAAAAGCTGTCCTTGAGTCTATTTGTTCGGGACCTCAGCAGCCTGAACCTCCTGCCAGACGGCAGCAGCTTAAACACCCGGTGTCCTGGGTGTGTGCAGTCCCGTAGGATGCTGCGTGCCCTCTTGAGACAGCGAGTGCTGTACAGGTCCTTCAGGGAGGGAAGAGGATGTCCAATGATTTTTTGGGCCATGTTGATGACCCTCTGGAGTGCCTTTCTGTGTGCTGTGGTGCAGCTGGAGAACCACACACCGATGCAATATGTCAGCACACTTTCAATGGAGCAGCGGTAGAAGACAGTCAGCAGCTCCTTCTTCAGGTCCATTTTTCTGAGGATTCTCAGAAAGTGGAGACGCTGTTGGGCCTTCTTTAAGACCGCAGAGGTGTTAGAGCTCCATTGGAGGTCTGTGTCTATGTGCACACCCAGAAACTTGAAACTGGAGACCCTTTCCACGCACTCCCCGTTGATGCTGACAGGCTGCAGCTCGGACTTCCTCCTTCTGAAGTCAACTACCAGTTCTTTTGTTTTGGTGGTATTGAGGTCCAGGTTGTTGTCTGCACACCAATCTGACAGCCTCTGAACTTCAGCTCTGTATGCAGTCTCATCTCCCCCTGAGATGAGCCCCACCACAGTGGTATCATCTGCAAACTTGATGACTGTGTTGTCTGGGTGGGAACTAACACAGTCATGTGTGTACAGAGTGTACAGTAGGGGACTCAGTACACAGCCTTGTGGAGAGCCGGTGTTGAGGCTGAGGGCTGAGGAAAGATGAGGCCCCACTCTAACTCTCTGTACACGGTCTGAGAGGAAGTCTCTGATCCAGCGGCAGGTGGTGGAAGGAAGTCCAATTTCCAGCAGTTTATCTATTAGTCTGTCCGGGAGTATCGTATTGAAAGCAGAGCTAAAGTCAACAAAGAGCAGCCTGGCGTAACGGCCCTGCACTTCCAGGTGAGAGATGGTGGTGTGGAGCGTTGTAGCAATGGCATCTTCAGTTGATCTGTTAGCTCTGTATGCAAACTGGAGCGGGTCGAGTGTGGGTGGCAGGCAGGACATGATGTGACGTCGGACCAGTTTCTCAAAGCACTTCATTATAACAGGTGTTAGAGCAACTGGTCGGTAGTCGTTGAGGCTGCTAATGTTAGTACGCTTTGGCAGTGGGACAATTGTGGCTGACTTTAGGCACGGCGGGATGCAGGACTGGGACAGTGAAGTGTTGAAGATCTTAGTGAAGACCCCAGCCAGCTGGTCTGCACACTCTTTTAGGACCTTTGCGGTTACCCCATCTGGTCCGGTGGCCTTCCTGGGGTTCACTGCCCTCAGTGTGCGCCTCACCTCATATTCCTGCACTATGAGGCTGACCAGATCAGCGAATCTAGCTCTCATTGCTGTACGTTCTTGAATGTCACAGGCGAAACCCCTCCACCTTTCCCTTAATTTAAAAGGAAGCTTGGAGATGACTGTTCTCATATTAGTAGGGCTATCCATCTCCTCAATGTACTCCATGCTGTCTACTGTGTTACAGCAACTAGTGAGGAACATAGCAAACTCCGTCAGTGCATCACCATCCTCTGGCTTGATTACAGGCCATTTTAGAGCTCTTTCAATGTAGGCTGAGGCAATAGTATATTCATCCCCGAAATGCTTGCGCAGAAGCCTCTTAGCTTCAGCGTAGCCCCTGTCAGGATACATGTGCGAACAGCTACGAACAAGAACCTTGGGTCTCCCTTGGGTGAACTGCTCCAGGAAGCGCAACCTATCTCTATTGCTGTCTGTCCTTTCCTCGATCCCATGCTCGAACGCTTTCATAAAAAACCCAAACTCCAGTGGATCCCCACTGAATACTGGAACATCCAAAGGAGGGAGAGTGGATGCTTTCTGTTGTTTTACTAGGAGCTCTGTAATCTCATTTTGTCGCTTCATGACATCCAACAAGTCTTTAACATCAGCCATCCTGCCTTGACTAGTAATAGACTGGCTATTATCCTTCTTATTCAATGGATGAGGAAGCCTGCTACTCCTTTCTGAGCCCTGCATTACCTCCGACTCACATTCTCGACCGACATCTCCATGTTCTGGCTGAACCAAACCAAAACTGGCCCCAATACTTTGGCCCGGAGCTCTTTGGCAGGTAGCCATTTTGTTGACCAAGTCAGCAGAAGTGTTATGGGCTGGCTCCTTCACAGTCAGCACCTCAAGCTTTGCGTTAGCTGCAGCAATAGCTGTTTGCAACTCCCATTCCTCCCTTTTTGCCTTAAGAACAGCTTCTTGTCTGTCAATCTCCATCTTTTGCTTTAATGCCTCAGCACGTGCTACCAGAGCAGCCCTCTCTGCCTCAATCTTTAGCCTGGCAGAATATGTGGTCGAAGACACAACAGAAGAGGTTCGACTGCTTCGATGTGCTTTACTGCGGCTGGACGAAATTGCTGAAGCACTGTCTGCAGGCTCAACTTCAGCATCAACCATTCTTGCTTCATCTGCTTGCATTTCCACTCGTTTTAACCATCTCTCTACTTTCTCCACAAAACTTCTCAAATAGCTAGCCTTTGGCTCATACCACTGTGTCTGATCATGAAGAAGTTCCGACTCAGTCAAGTGATTTTTAACTGCATCGTTGTTTTCACAAAACTCAATATATATTTTTGAGAAGTCAGTGGCTAATTTAACAGCCACTTCCTCAAAATTGCCGTCATCTTCCATAAGCTCCTCAATCTCTTTTATCTTTCTAGTAAGGTAACCCAACTTGGTTTTCCTTGTCACTTTAAGATGCTGAAGCTTTTCCTCTTGTGCTTTAAAAGTTGGCTTGGAAACTCTTTTTTCCTGCTGCTCCATATTAATTGCGCTGGCATAAACCTTTCAATGCAATTAATCCTTTACACAGGCCATGTACCACTTAACCATACAGGAATTTTCACAAACCGTAAAGCAGGCACAGCCTCTTACTTTTCAGGTGCGGGGTTTTCTTACTGCCGAAAGGATCCGGAAAACACGGGAAGACTTAAGCGCATCCTCTTTCACGTCCCGTTTTCCGTTTTCCCTTGCCGCGCCGCGGGCCGATTAACTCTGTGCGCCGGTGACGCGTGCGTAATCCTCTCACTTTCGGAGCAGTTTTCTGACTAGTGTAGCGGCAGCCTTCGGTCCTTCTTTGCCGCTTCTGCAGAACGTAAAGTTTCTGACTCGTGCTCTTGTTCAGTCGCTTGGATGCCTTCCGGTAGCAAAAAAAACGAGGCGAAGGAGAAAAGGGGCAAAACAACTTCCCCCCAAAAGTAATCTCGTTACTTTACTGATTACTTATTTTCAAAAGTAATTAATTAGTTAGTTACTTAGTTACTTTTTAAAAACACGATTTACAACCTGAATAGGTGATAAATAGATCTTTCAGCCCAATTCTACTTTTTCTGCATAATCCATCATACAAAATGTAATCAAATGGAAAAGTCTCTTTTTAAAACTTGTTTTATTAGTTTTAATCTTTTAACTTTATGCATCAATCAAAAATTTAATTATATGCAACATTCTCTGACTGGAAGAAATTAGTTTAACATTTAAACCTATTTTCTGCACATTCCAGCACATAAAATATTTTTTTGTGTTTACACTCAGTCTTTCAAATAGATGCAAGTAAAACACAGCAGAAAATAAATAAAATCAAAGACTCAGCGGTCCTTTTGCTCTATTTTCATCTGTAAAGCAGGAGTGGGGCAGGTGGAGGTTTACCCTGGTGCAGGTGTGCCGCGGTCAGTGGAAGAATCCGCGAGTTTCTCTGTTTCCCAATACGTGGTAGCGCACTCGGTGCTTGCTCAGAAGTTTAGTGTTTTTTTGCTGTAAAAAGAAGTTTTCTTCCCACGCACAACAGACTAGGGATGGGTATTGATAAGATTTTCACAATTAGGATTCCAGTTTCGATTCTGTTTAACGATTTGATTCTTTATCGATTTTTAAAAAAAAAGGAGAACACTAAGGTCGAATAGCTCAGAACTTTGTTTTATATCTTCTCTTTGAACAAGATAGAAATTTAGGAGTAACATGGCCTTACAAACCCAGCAGTGAGATCTTAAGAGATCCAGCCTACGGCTCTTCAATGGGGTGTCACAGGGTCCCCAGGAAAAAAATTGTAAATGTAAAATAATAAAATAAATATTCTTCTGTAGCAATAACAAAGTTTAACATAAATTATTCTGTAGCAATTACACAAGAATATCCAGTAATGTCCCCGCCTACAATTAAACACACTTACTGAAAATCATCTGCTGTGGCAAATGGGTGCAAGCCTTTGACCACAAACTGAGTCACTGCTCGGTGACATTCGTCTATCCTGGCCTGAAAGGAGACGCTACTGGCAGACTGCAGCGAGAACTGCCAGCATCTGAGCCAGACTCTGTCTCTCTCATCATGGTCACTAAATGCACAGTAATGGCAGGTTTTGTAATAAGGCAGATTGCGCTAACATAATATGCACTGTTAGTTGATTATTTACCTGCCGCATTAACGGGAGAGGACGTGCAAACGTTACCGCTGCTGCTGGGTTGAGATTCACGAGTCCGGAGCGGAATTAAAAACACGACATTCATTTGAGGTCATCGTGTGTTTTGTGAGCAAATGCTTTTGCATATTCGTAGTGTTTCCTCCCTTAAATGAAATATCTACTTTGCAAGTATTGCAAGTTGCCCTGTTGTCATCCGTTCTCGTAAAGTATAACCAAACTTTTGAGCGTTTGAGCCGCTTAGGCGCCGTGTTTCCTGCCAGGTAAATGATGCTTTGCAACGTGGTGACGTCATTCAGGGCGACTGGAATCGATAAGGGAATCAATTCCAAGGAATTGAAACAGTGGGAACCGGTTCTCAACAAGAACCGGTTTTCGATACCCATCGCTAAAACGGACACTAATGTTTTTGTCACTTTTTATGGAATCAAACTCAAAGTAAGGTCAGTACTTCCACGCTTTAAACGCTATGAGCGTGCAATTGTATTGAATTGAATTGAATTGCACGCTCATACTCTCTCCCGCACTCGATATATTTCCACCAGACGAAGTGAGAGAAGTTCAAATCCAGATCAGAGAGGAGGAGGAGAGATTCAGGGAGGAGCTGAGCTGTTACTGAACTAGAAGAGAGAGAAACCTCCACATTCAACAGAGTTCAACACAAACCATAAACTTTACCTTCATTCAACATGTTGTCTTTGGACTATTTTGCACTTTCTTTACTGATTCTCACCATTCTAACAGGTACGTTACAATCTGTGTGTTTAAAGAAATACATTTGAATTGTGATGATTTATAAAAGAATAAAACATGTTTCTGTTCCTTTAGGTGTCAGCTGTGAAGATCTCACTCCAACCAACAAAGAAGTGTTCAGTGTAGAAGGCAGCACTGCTACTCTGTCCTATAGATACTCCAAAAAGGCAACTGGAAGTGACGAGTTTTACTGGTACCAACAATATCCTGGAAAACCACCAAAATTCCTGATCTCTCACTTTGGAACAGGAGTGAAACTGTCAGATCCAGTCCCTAGAATAACGTTTAGAGTGAGTGAAGATAAAACACTGATGAGTCTTCAGATCTCCTCTGCTGCAGTGTCTGACTCTGCTGTGTACTACTGTGCTGTGAGGCCCACAGTGACAGGAAACAGCAAAACTCTGTACAAAAACCTTTGGAGCAAAGACAACAGAATACTCCACAACATCCACTAGAGGGAGCCACACACTGTTAAACCTCTGATTCTTGTGTCATTGGACTGATGACAAAGACAACAGAGAAATGAAGCAGTAAAGATCAGAGACAGAGACAGAGCTGCTGTGGAAGCACAAAACTATTTGATTGGCTGAGCTATTACACTGGCCCCGCCCACTGAACCTGAGCTCATCCAATGACATTATTTGTTGGTCATTGTGCTGCAGTGGAAGAACATTGTTCATGTGCTGTCTGTCTGGCTTTAATAACTCCAAAGACATGTTGCTGCACCTCTTTTTGCTTCTATCTCACATTATAGGTGAGTTTAAGAACAGGGATTAAAGTTTAGTTGAAGCTGCTGCATTAAGCAGATATACAGACTGCATTTCACTACTTTTCTTCTTTCTTTTTCCAGGACTAACAGCTGGAGACTCAATCACTCCTCAACAACCTGAAGTCACTGAAACAGAAGGAGAATCTGTCACACTCACATGTGACTATGAGACACATGCAGGTGGTGTTGAGCTTCACTGGTACAGACATCATTCTGACCTTCAGGCTCCTCAGTTTATACTCTTCAAAGGAGCAAGATTATGGAGTGGTGATTATATTCCCAATAATCGATATGACTCAGAAACATCACGTACAACAACTAATCTGACCATAGCAGCCCTAACCCTGGCAGACACAGCTCTCTACTACTGTGCTCTACAAACACAGTGATACAAAGTGTAGAAGAGGCTGTACAAAAACCTGAACACAGATATCTGACTACTCTTCAAAGAGGAGGGAAGTGGTATTCAAAGCACAGCTTCATATCAGATGGATTCTGCTAATTCCTGTTTTATCAGAGTCACTGTGGTTACAGCTGCTAATGAAACACTGTGGGAGGATTCACATGAGCAGCAAATCCACATCAACCACAAACCAACTGCAGGAACGTTCAAACACACGTGTACTCCTGCTGTTTAATACATGAGTGAGATTATTTTACATTCTGCTAAATATTTCAAAGCTCTCTCTATTTATAGGGTTACGGTCAGAAACACTGATGTCAAGGATAAGCTGGCCTTTCCCAGGGAACTTGAAGTTATTTAAAAAAAATTTCAAAGGTATTAAACATCTTTTTGAGCCATGCAAAAAGTTTTTATGCAGTTATTGAAAAATAAGAACAATGAACACTTTCAGCATGTTTTCATCTAATTGTCCTCTTTCATTACAAAAAAGTAAACTCGAGTGGAGGAAATTCTCTCTCCCACCACTCACTCTTTGACGATACCTTCAGGTATCACAGCCACACTAAACACTGATTCATATTTCAATGTACATTTACTCCCCAATTAATAATCCTTATGTCCTCTCCTCCTTAAACTTGCAGTCTGAAACAAACTACAGACACAGGCAACAAGACCAGCTGTAAAAATCACTGTATGGAAACCGAAAATAAAATAAATACATAATTATAATAAAGGTCAATCAAATGGACCAATATGGCAAGGCCATGATGATCCACTTGGTAAAATAAATCCACTTGGCATCTTTCTTGGCCTTAAGACAACAATTCTGATGGCTAAAGATCCAAACGGGACAACAACAACAAAAAAAAAATCACTGTATGGATTTCACTATTGTTTTACTGCAGCGTTAGTTTGTTTTAACACCATAGTCCACTGCTCCAACAGACAAGAGAGTCAACTGAAATTTTATCAGCTGACCCTCTTGCATAACTCTGCCATTGCCGGTCCCAAGCCCGGATGAGAAAGGAGGAGGGTTGGGCATGGGGCTAGCAACCCCACCCTGTAAAAACTCCAACTGCTACGGAAACAGCAAGTGAATCTCATTATCGACTGAATCAGGGCGAAGATGATCGGCTCCACTGGTCGTCCACTGCCCGATGCATCGACCAATTTTCGACCCAAAAGAAACTACTTGTTATGGAATAGGGAATGTACGGACTCTGTACCAGACAGGCAAATTGGCCCAGCTTCTATATGAATTTGACTCGTACCGGATGGACATCTTGGGCATCTCAGAAATGCGGTGGGCAGGAAGCGGGAAGATGGTTAGCAGAGATGGGCAGTAACGCGTTACTGTAATCTAATTACTTTTTAAAGTAACGAGTAAAGTAAGGGATTACTATAGCAAAAATGGTAATTAGATTACTGTTACGTTCCTGTAGGAACGCTGCGTTACTGCGTTACTAAAACCGTGATTTTTTTTGCGAGAATGTCTCATGACAGTGACGTAAGCGAGTGCAACATTCGTGACAACAGCTGTGTGCAGATCAACAATGGATCATATATCGATTGTGGGAGAGAGTATGAGCGTGCAGCGTTTAAAGCGTGGAAGTACTGACCTTACTTTGAGTTTGATTCCATAAAAAGTGACAAAAACATTAGTGTCCGCTGTGCGTGGGAAGAAAACTTATTTTTACAGCGAAAACTTCCGAGCAAGCACCGAGTAGCTACGACGCAATGGGAACTTCACAGGGAAACTCGCGGATTCTTCCACTGACCACTGTGGCACACCTCCGCCTACCCCACTCCTGCTTTACAGGTGAAAATAGAGCAACAGCACCGCTGAGTCTTTGACTTTATTTATTTTCTGCTGTGTTTTACTTGCATCTATTTGAAAGACTGAGTGTAAACACAAAAACTATTTTATTTTATGTGCTGGAATGTGCAGAAAATAGGTTTAAATGTTAAACTAATTTCTTCAAGTCAGAGAATGTTGCAGATAATTAAATTTTTACTTGATGCATGAAGTTAAAAGATTAAAACTAATAAAACAAGTTTTAAAAAGAGACTTTTCCATTTGATTACATTTTGTATGATGGATTATGCAGAAAAAGTAGAATTGGGCTGAAAGATCTATCACTTTATCACCTATTCAGGTTGTAAATCGTGTTTTTAAAAAGTAACTAAGTAATTAATTACTTTTGAAAATAAGTAATCAGTAAAATGTCTGTGAAGGTTCTCAGTCATCCAGGTCATCGTAGTCAAAGGAGCTTGCAAAGAAAAGCATCTGGACTTCTTTAAGTTGCTTGAAGACGTTTCACCTCTCATCCGAGAAGCTTCTTCAGTTCTAAGGTCAAATGGTGGAGAGTCCCAGATATAAACCTAGTGGGAGTTTCCCCCCACAGAGGGACAAAAGGACCCCCTGATGATCCTCTAATCGCCCGAGCCAAGGTGGGAAACTGGGCGTGGGTCCCAATCAGCCAGAGTTTCGGGTGAGCTCATTGTGAAACCTGGCCCCACCTTATCATGCGAATTCCTGAGGTCAGATGGCCCAGGATGTGAGTGGGCGTTAAGGCGTCTGGGAAGGGATCTCAAAACTGGATTATAGATGGCAGAGAGTTGGTGTCGTAAACCACCGCCTCTGTTCAAAGATGGTCGCTCACAGTGGAAATAGATGCTTCTTTCACTCCTCTTTCAAACCATCTGTCCTCTCTGTCCAAAATGTGAACATTGGCATCCTCGAAAGAGTGACCTTTATCCTTAAGATGCAGATGGACTGCTCAGTCTTGTCCTGTGGAGGTGGCTCTTCTGTGTTGTGCCATGCGCTTGTGAAGTGGCTGTTTGGTCTCTCCAGTGTAGAGGTCTGAGCATTCCTCGCTGCACTGTACAGCATACACCACATTGTTAAGTTTGTGTTTTGGCGTTTTGTCTTTCGGGTGAACCAGTTTCTGTCTGAGCGTGTTGCTGGGTCTGAAATACACTGGGATGTCATGCTTGGAGAAAACTCTCCTGAGTTTCTCTGATACGCCGGCTACATAGGGGATGACAATGTTGTTGCGTCTGTCCTCCCTCGCTGGTGTCTGATCTTCTTTTCTGTGCCTCTTTGCTGACTTTAAGAACACCCATTTAGGATAGCCGCACGTTTTGAGTGCTTCCTTTACATGTGTGTGTTCCTTCTTTTTCCCTTCAGGCTTAGAGGGAACATGTTCTGCCCGGTGGTGTAGGGTCCTGATTACTCCAAGTTTGTGTTCCAGAGGGTGATGGGAGTCAAAGAGGAGGTACTGGTCCGTGTGTGTGGGCTTCCGGTAAACTTCGATGTTGAGTTTTCCGTTCTCTTCAATGTGCACAGCGCAGTCCAGGAAAGGCAGACAGTTGTCCTTTGTGTCTTCCCTGGTGAACTTGATGTTCTTATCCACAGCGTTAATGTGCGCAGTGAAGGATTCCACTTCTTGTGTCTTGATTTTGACCCAGGTGTCGTCCACATATCTGTACCAGTGGCTGGGTACTCTTCCTTTGAAAGAGCCAAGAGCCTTCCTTTCCACTTCCTCCATGTAAAGGTTGGCTACAATAGGTGACACGGGGGAGCCCATGGCACAGCCATGTTTTTGTCTGTAAAAGCCTTCGTTGTACTTGAAATATGTAGTGGTGAGGCAGAGGTCTAACAGTGTGCAGATCTGATCGGGTGTGAAGTTGGTCCTGTCCTCCAAGGAGCTGTCTTCTTGTAGTCATTTTCTGACAGTCTCCACGGCCTCCGTGGTGGGTATGCAAGTGAAGAGAGAGACTACATCAAAGGACACCATGGTTTCATCTGGATCCAGGGGAAGTTTCTGGACCTTGTCGGTGAAGTCGGTGGAGTTCTTGATGTGGTGTGGGGTGTTCCCCACGAGAGGCGCAAGGATGGTAGCAAGGTGTTTAGCAATGTTGTAAGCGGCTGAGTTTATGCTACTGACTATGGGTCTGAGTGGGACAGCTTCCTTGTGGATCTTAGGAAGTCCATAGATGCAGGGTATGGCATCCCCTGGGTAAAGGCGGTGATATGTAAGGCGGTCAGTAAAGTAATGGGATTACTTTTGGGGGGAAGTAATCAGTAATTAGTTACTGATTACTGTTACTGATTACTTTTTTCAAGTAACTTGACCAACACTGCTTATAAATATATTGAAATTTAAAATTCACCGAGTGATTAGAAACTACTAAACAGAGTTATTGACTCAAAAGCTGTTCTGACTTTTATATGAGGTTTAACAGAGACGAGCATTGGGCTGAAAGATCTATTGCTTTATTACCTATTCAGGTTGTAAATCCTGTTTTTAAAAAGTAACTAAGTAACTAAGTAATTAATTACTTTTGAACATAAGTAATCAGTAAAGTAACGGGATTACTTTGTTGGGGAAGTAATCAGTAATTAGTTACTGATTACTTTTTTCAAGTAACTCGACCAACACTGATGGTTAGTGATGGAAAGAAGGTGCTCTACTATGGCCATGCCCAAGACCATGCACGCGGCGTGGGCTTCATCCTCTCGCGATGTGCAACAACATCATTGCTGGCCTGGAAGGCCATTTCAGACCGCCTAATCTTGGCTCGCTTCCAAGCTAGGCATGTGAAAGTCACAATTCTTCAAGTATACGCTCCAACAGAAGAGGCTGACGATACTGACAAGGATGGTTTCTATGCGATGCTCCAGGATGCCATTGACAACTCCCCGCGTCATGATTTGCTGGCAGAGATTTCAACACGCAAATAAGCAATAACCTGGACGGCCTGGAATTGACTATCGGCCTGTTTGGAATCGCAGCAATGACAAATGAAAACGGTGGGCGGCTGATCTTGTTCTGTGCGGCAAACCGGCTGACCATCAAGAACACCTTCTTCGGCCACAAGCGGATACACATGGCGACGTGGAAGGCCCCCGGTGGCGGATATACAAACGAGATCGACTACATCTGCATATCATCCCACTGGGCATCCACCATTAGCGATGTTAGAGTGTGGCGTGGAGCCGACATCGACTCTGATCAGTACCTGCTAATTGCCAAATGTAAACTTCACCTGAAGCGCCTCCAACCACGACTGCAGCGACCAAGTCCTTTTAACTTTCAACGCCTAAAAGATGCAAATACTGCAGTGGAATTTCAACTCGAATTGAGAAACCGCTTCCAGCTCCTTGCTGCGGAAGGAAATAACAACGAAAATCCAGATACACTCTGGGATGAGCTAAAAGAGGCTGTGGTCGGTGCAGCAGAATCAAAGATTGGTCACCAACGGGGCGGCTTCAAGCAGCGCTGGATCACCGACCGTTCATGGGAACTTATAGATCAACGTCGCTTGGCGAAGTCAGTTCGGGACCAGGTGGCCTCTGACCCACATGCTTCTGCAGACCAGCGTGAGAGGGCCATGGCCACCTACTGAGACTTTGCCCGACAGGTCAAACGCAGCTGCTGGCGTGACAAGCGTGAATGGATTGAAGCTAAAGGCATCGAAGCCCAAGAAGCAACCGATCGGAATGATACCCGAACCTTATATCGCATTGTACAAGATCTAACTGGGGCTCGTGGTGGCCGCGGTGTTCCAATCCGAGACAAAAATGGACGTGTCCTCCTTACTGCAGCTGAACAAGACCAACGAAGGGTCGAAGACTTCCGCGATACTCTGAACCAACCTGAGCCACCCCAACTGTTCGAGGCCGAGGACCTGGCATCTTCCATGGATCTTCTTCCTGTCGATATCGGACAAATCAGCATCGCTGAAGTCAAGACAGCGATCCGACTCCTCAAGAGTGGAAAGGCCGCAAGCCTGGACGAAATCCTCGTCGAAATGCTGAAGCATGGCGCACCCCATCTTGAAGCCGCCCTTACAAAACTCCTAAATGCCTGCTTGTCAACATCACATGTACCCGATGATTGGGCAAAAGGCACCATCATCAAACTTTCAAAGAAAGGTGATTTGGGTGACTGTAACAACTGGCGGGGCATCACATTGCTGTCGGTACCCGGGAAAGTGTTTTGCCTCGCTCTTTTGAATCGGCTACGACACGCAGTGAACGAACAATTGCGAGAAGAGCGGGCTGGGTTTCGGAGTGGCCGGTCATGCGTCGAGCAAATCTTCACCCTCCGCATGATCATTGAACAAACACTGGAAAACCAAAGGAAGATTTCTATTAATTTCATTGACTTCGAGAAGGCTTTTGAAAGCATCCACTGGCCGACTCTATGGGCTATCCTACGCCACTATGGAGTCCCTCAGCAGTTTGTAGATGCCTTTCGTTGTCTCTACTCCAACTCCCGTTGCTGCGTTCGGACGGATGACGGCTGCACAGATTTCTTCAAGATCAATACTGGCGTCCGACAAGGATGCGTGCTATCCCCTTTCCTCTTCCTGTTGGTAATTGACTTCATCATGGGACGATCAGTTGAACAAGCTGGCATCGGTGTGCCCTGGCACGAAGTGCGTAATCTCACTGACTTGGACTTCGCAGATGACGTCGCCCTGCTTGGCTCGATTCAGGAAGACCTCCAAAAGTTGACCGCGGCCCTGCAGAGGGAGGCGACGAAAGTTGGATTAAGAATCAGCGCCAAAAAAACCAAGGTACTCCGAGTTGGCTATGCACGTGCCCGCATTCCTGTCAACCAACAACGTGCTGAAGAGGTGAAGAATTTTACATATCTTGGCAGCATCATCTCGAATGACGGGGTCTCTGATCGGGATGTCGACGCCAGAGTAGGGAAGGCAGTTGGTGTCCTGCGATGTCTCCAACCTATTTGGAACTCGACCTCCCTGAATGTTAGGGTCAAGATCAAACTATTGAACTCTATCGTCTTCCCTACTGCACTTTACATTAGTGAAACCTGGCGCTCAACAAGTGCAATTATTCAACACCTGAACGTGCTTCAACAACGTGGCCTGCGGCGAATCCTGAGAATTTGCTACCGGGACCGAATAACAAATGAGGAGGTCCTACGAAGAGCAGGCACCCGCCCATTAGCTGATGTTGTTGCAGAAAGGTGCTTCCGCTTTGCGGGCCATATTTTACGCCTACCCCCTCATTGCCCAGCTAAGATTGCCATGACATGGCATACACGCACTGGCAAGTGAAAGCAAGGCCGACCAAAGACCACATGGCGTCGAACATTCATGGACGATCTGAGAACTGTCGACATTGCCTGGGACGAAGCTGAAGCAGTCGCTGCTGACCGACATCGATGGAGATCACTAGCTGCCTGATGCGCCGCCCGGCGTAGGAGGAACTAAGTGCTAAGTGTGTAAGACCCTCTTGTATATGCATTTCCGGGATTTTCTTTCTCAAGATAAAAATACAGGGAAGAGACCTGATTCTAAATGTCCTCAAAGAACTCATAGATGAAGTGGAAATTCAATCCTAAAGAACACAAATGGCAACAGAACATCTTCTAGCTCTTCAAATTTTGATGTTCTTTTCAACATATTGTGGCTTCTTTGGCAGGAATTTCTGCTCAGTGAGGTTTAAAAAATTACACAGGGGGAGGGATGATGACCGCGTGTTTGGACCCTGTCCTGACAGTAGTCAGACCTTGGATGGACAGCACTCTAATCAATGCATTCATTTTTAAACGTGTTGCAACACATTTTTCCCGATTTTTCCCAAGTATAACAATTTAGTTAGAGTGTAATGAAACCTTATTTCATGAGTAAAGATTTATTAAACAAAGATTAAATTGGTATATTTTCAGGACCTTGGACAGTTCATAAGCTAGGATTCGACATGTGACACACACACACACACACTTACTTGTCTGAATACAAGAATGTTACGGCGCACAATGTCAAATGTGGTTTATAGTCCTGCATCGGTAAATAAATATTTCCAACAAGCTCCTCCTCTTTGTAGCTTCTCGTGTAGACAGTCAAATGATAACTTTGAACCTTTTTCACATTTTGCAAAAACACAGCTTCTCTCCTGTTGATTTCTGCCTGGATTTGAAAAACAAAAGTGTTCCCAGAGGTGGTCCATTGGTAGAGTTTCTCACATTTGTGTTTGTTTTATTATGGACTATGATGGACTGCCTTTTTGTTTGATTACAGTTTTCTCCTGTTCTTTTTACTTAGGGAGGTAAGTCGCTGTCATTTGGTTTAATTCTTTTGAGTAGGTAAGTTTGATTTATCTTTGAGATAAGCGCCCTTTGTTTGTTATTTTGGCCTTAGGCCCACCCCAGAGTTATAATATGCTCCCTTCCTTTGCTTTTAAATTCACTCATTGTAAATAAACCACCATCAAAAAGTACTAATTGTGTGATGTGCTGCTAGGGGTCGGATGGGGATGGATCACCCTTATGTCATGGCCTAGCCACTCCTAGACGGGCCATAACAGTTGTCATTTTTAATCACAGACTGGGTCTGTATATGATGTGTTGTGAAATGTCCACTAAATGTGTGCTAATCAAAGGTTGATTGAAAATACTGGGTAGTTTAGTGAAGGATAAACTGGTTAGTTTGTCCTACTGGTGAATTTACAGCAAAACACTGTGTTGGACTGATACACAGTGGCTGTGGTCTTCATGGTCACAGTTGAATTTGTATTTAAGCTGCTTAAGATTCAGTCACTGAATGTTACCTTCATACCAGCTCTTTACTGTCTGATATAAAGACAGCATAAACAGTGTTGTGTCAGTGTTGAGGATGGAGATCAGCCAGGACAACTCATGAAACATCTATTTACATGTTATATACACTGTGTCAAACCCCAAAGAACAGAAGGTCAGCTGAATACAGCCTGTACACAAAGAGAATCTACAGGAGCTCTCAATAGAAATTCTGAGTTTTGATTTGTTTCCCCACACTGAGCCACTGCAAATGATTTTAGGGTTCAACAAACTGTTGAATCAGACTTTAAATGTTCCTGTTTAGGTTTGGAGAAAATCAATCAATCAATCAATCAATCAATCAATCAATCAATCAATCAATCAATCAATCAATCAATCAATCAATCAATCAGTCTTTATTTATAAAGCACTTCTCATACAAAAAATGTAGCACAAAGTGCTTTACATAGTTACAAGCAGCCCACCCCACCCTCCAACTCACTCTCCACACTCTCATTAACATAAATGATGTGAATACACACATATATCCCCCCCCCCCCCCCCCCCCCACACACACACACACGCACACGCACACTTAAAGAGTAAAAATTGGGCTGGGTTCGCAAGAGCCAAGTGAGGAAACACTATAACAGGGAGCCGTCTGCACCAGGAGCCGGTCACAGACCGCAGCCTCCAGGCTGGGCACACAGCAGGAGGGAGGCAAAGGAGCCCCCCAGCCAGGCTGAGAGGACCCCCAGAGACCCAGCAGCCACGGTCGATCACAGCCCCGGTGCAGAGAGCCCCCTCCGAGGAAACACTGGAGATATGACACAATAGGATATATACAGGGTAAAACGATTAAATAAATAAGAACGGGATATAATATAAATATAAATAGAGTAAGAAGATTAAAAAATGAATAAGAATAAAAGCAATAAATATTAGGTAAAGCCTAAATTAATAATAGAATAACAGGATAGAATAAATAAGCATAAAATAAATAAACGCTAAGTAAAAGCTAAATTAAAAAAGGTTGGTCTTGAGCCTGTTCTTAAAAACATGTACGAAAAGTAACAATCTACAATGTAGACAAAAGAAAAGAACTTTTATGTTCTCGTTTTAGTTTTAATTTTTATTAATTTATTTTATTTTAAATAATGTAACCCAGCAGAAAAGATTTCCTTTTAAACTCTGAGCAGATGTTAAGATCATAAACCATAAAAAAGTATTTACAGTATGAATCATCTGTGGACTGAAGCAGCACAGAGCTGAAATATGAGCTCCCACCTGAAAGTGAAGATGCTGCTACTAGTGTGTAAAGCAGGAGGAAGTGAGAGAAGTTCAAATCCAGATCAGAGAGGAGGAGGAGAGATTCAGGGAGGAGCTGAGCTGTTACTGAACTAGAAGAGAGAGAAACCTCCACATTCAACAGAGTTCAACACAAACCATAAACTTTACCTTCATTCAACATGTTGTCTTTGGACTATTTTGCACTTTCTTTACTGATTCTCACCATTCTAACAGGTACGTTACAATCTGTGTGTTTAAAGAAACACATTTGAATTGTGATGATTTATAAAAGAATAAAACATGTTTCTGTTCCTTTAGGTGTCAGCTGTGAAGATCTCACTCCAACCAACAAAGAAGTGTTCAGTGTAGAAGGCAGCACTGCTACTCTGTCCTATAGATACTCCAAAGCTGCAGATGGGAATGATTATTTATTCTGGTATCGACAATATCCTGGAAAACAACCAAAATTCCTGATCTCTCACTTAGGAACAGGAGTGAAACTGTCAGATCCAGTCCCTGGAATAACGTTTAGAGTGAGTGAAGATAAAACACTGATGAGTCTTCAGATCTCCTCTGCTGCAGTGACAGACTCTGCTGTGTACTACTGTGCTGTGAGGCCCACAGTGACAGGAAACAGCAAAACTCTGTACAAAAACCTTTGGAGCAAAGACAACAGAATACTCCACAACATCCACTAGAGGGAGCCACACACTGTTAAACCACTGATTCAAGTTGAGAGTAGTGAGCTTTATTTGTATGTCCTGAAACTTTTGCATGTGTCCCTGCTGCAACAGACCTGAATAAAATTAGTAGGTCATTTACAACACTATAGGCTTGAGGAGATCTGCAAAGGAGATCTGGAGGAGATCTGAAGTGTAACCTTGCCTCAAGGTTACATTTCATTATTCATTATTTGTTTAAACAAATAATAGAACCTTGAGGTAGATTCTGTATTTAGCTGGCAGCCAAGTATCAAAGTAATACTCTCTTTCAGATCTTTAGATCACAAGAAAGTTTTGCGTTTAGAAATGCTCCTGAGCTGTAAAAAACTGCCACGAACAACCGAGTTTGTTTGTTCAAGGTTCGAGGTTCTTTATTTGTCACATGCATAGTTATACAAGTATAACACACAGTGAAATGTAACCTGACATGCTCCTCAACTTGTGCAAGAAAAAGGGGCGGGTGGCGGGTAGAGAAAGAGCATTCTAAGGAGCTTGGAAAGAAAAGCGTCTGGACTTGATTAAGTGGCTTGAAGATGTTTCACCTCTCATCCGAGAAGCTTCTTCAGTTCTAAGGGTCAACCACCGCCTCTGTTCAAAGATGGTCGCTCACAGTGGACATAAATGGCTTCTTTCACTGAGGCCGGATGGCTTGGGGATAGAAGCTCCCCTTGAGTCTCTCTGTCCTTGTCCGGATGATGTGGAACCTTCTGCCGGATTGCAGAAGATGGAACAGTTCGTTGCCAGGATGGGACGGGTCCTTCAGCATCTGCGCTGCTCTAGTCCGGCATCTCCTGGTGTAGGTGTCCTGAAGTGGGGGGAGAGCAATCCTGCAGCAGCGTTCTGCTGCAGGAATGGTCACAGGTCACAGATATCTGACTACTCTTCAAAGAGGAGGGAACTGGGATTCATAGTACGTGCAAAGAAAAAACATGAATACAGCTAAAATGCAAAACCGGCTTATTTAAATACATGTATTCTATCTAAAAACAACATCCCATGTGATCATCACAGATTCGGTTTGAAAATTCCAGCGGAAAGCTTCAATTATTAGGAATTATTCAAGACTTCTTGTCGTTTTCAGGTATTTTCTCTCGTTCATTTTTACAGCGAAAAAATGCTTTGAGTATGACGCTTATGTGTAAGTTTGTTTGGGAAGGTCTGTAATTGCTAATCTGCATTTCAGACATTACTGCCACTTTCCCACACGGTCAGTCTCTTTGCTGACATCATGTTAGTCCAGTCACCTTCTCGCCCACCTTCTTTGAGCCAATCAGGTTCCAGAATATCGAGGTATGAACTTTGGCTATATCGCCCATCCCTAATCTGAAACATCTTAAAGACCGAGCTCAAGTGGCTTTACAATGACAGCATTCAGGTGGGAGGAGTCCGAGTAATGAAATAAAGTAATGGCAGGTGTGCTTTAATTTAATGCATGCAGAAGCTAACAGAAATAACCTATAAAAATCTATTCAACGGTTAGAAAGGATACAAGTACAATGCAAGTAAACCATTATCTTCATTTAACCCTAGTCTATTTTAGTCCATTTTTTAAAACCCTTTCTTGTAAAGTGGTGCTGGATGAAAGATGAGCTCTGGAAGGTCCCCATGATGCAGGAAAAACACCTTTTCCTCACACTGTGCTGACGAGCAGAGAAACACCTGTGCAGCTACAGGAACGAGGTCTTTGAGCAAGGCTGGAAGATTCCAAGGGACACAATCGAAACTTTCTGCTTTACTACTGTCAAAATATTCATCCATTAGTTACTGCAGTGTACATAAAACACAACAAAACAAAGACCCTCCCCCATGCTGGTCCTGCCTACCCAACCTGATGATCCCATTAGCACAACACGCCTACATTCTTACAAAACGCAAAAGTTAAAAAACGACAAAAAACAAAAATGAAAAAATATGTCATCCTTAATGAATGGAATAACCAAAAGTGATACAGTGAGATGCAAAAGGTTGGGTAACATTGTTAATAGTCATTATTTTCCTGTATAAATCGTTGGTTGTTACAATAAAACATGTCAGTTAAATACATCATATAGGAGACACACACACAGGGATATTTGAGAAGTGAAATTAAGTTTATTGGATTTACAGAAAGTGTGCAAAAATTGTTTAAACAAAATCAGGCAGGTGCATAAATTTGGGCCCCACAAAAAAAAGAAATGAAATCAATATTTAGTAGATCCGCCTTTTGCAGAAATTCCAGCCTCTAAACGCTTCCTGTGGGTTCCAATGAGAGTCTGGATTGTGGTTGAAGGCATTTTGGACTGTTCCTCTTTACAGAACATCTCTCGTTCATTCAGATTTGATGGCTTCCAAGCATGGACAGCTCTCTTTAACTCACACCACAGATTTCAATAATATTCAGGTCTGGGGACTGAGATGGCCATTCCAGAACGTTGTACTTCAAATTGAGTTTCAACTTTGCCACAGAGAAATATATCAATAAATAAAACAGCTAAAATTCATTTTTTGATAGTCACCATATTTTCATTGACGCATTTGATGAGAACAGATTAACCCTATAACACCCTTAGTGTCATATTTGCTACATTAGTTTCTAAGACCTCCATCTCATCAAAACAAAAACATCAAATTATCAAAAGGGAAACAAAAAGTATATTTCTATTATATATCATAAACAACATGACATTAAAAATGTGGATTTTGTTATAAGGGTTATTAAACATCTCAGCCCCGCCCCAGAAAAATTATTTATTTTTAGAATTGATGGATTGGGTCTTACAGGGTTAAATCTGCCTTATACATGATAAACATGGTATTTAAAGGTATCTAAACTCTGAAAGTACTCATGTGAACCTGTATAAATTCTCAGATATTCTTCCACGCTTGGCTTCTCAGACATTGTTCTCTAAATGTTTCAAGACTACGATTTCTCACCTGTGTGAGTTTTCATGTGGCGCCATAAATGACTGCTAGATGTGAACATTTTCCCACATGTTTTGCAATGATACGGTCTCTCACCCATGTGGGTTTTCATGTGGCGCCATAAATGACTGCTAGATATGAACATTTTCCCACATGTTTGACAATTATACGGTCTCTCACCTGTGTGCGTTCTTCTGTGTGCCGATAAATGACTACTACTTGAGAACACTTTCCTGCATGTTTTACAATGGTACGGTCTCTCACCTGTATGCATTCTCATGTGTATGGTCACACCACTGCTTCGCGTATAACTTTTCCCACATATTTCACAAGAATATGGTTTCTCACCTGTATGGGTAGTCAAATGGCCTTTAAGTGTTGATAACATACAAAACTTTTTCCCACACGTTTCACAAGAATATGGCTTCTCACCTGTGTGGATTCTCTGATGTCGAGTCATTCTGTACTTACACTTAAAGGATTTTCCACAAAGATTACATGTTATAGACTCGTTACCTGTGTCAGAATTACTCTGACTTTCTAAGTTACTATTTGTCCCTGAGTCTAAATTCCTACTTCCTCCGTGATTTTGGCTCTCATCTATAGGAGAGGTTTGAAAAGGGAGCTGGTTACTGTTTGCTTCTGGTTCATGGTGGTCTCTTTCCTCAGCAGCAGTCACCATAAAGGTATCAATCTCCTCCTTCAGTCCAACCTGCTCACCCTCCTGACTGGTGCAGAGTTCCTCCTGTTCCTCTTTAATATGTGGAAGTTCTGGTTCCTCCTGGTGCAGAGAGTTCCTCTCCTGGCTCCAGAGCTGTGGCTCAGGGAGAACCTCCTCGTCCTTACAGACAGGCTGCTGTGGGAGTTCTGGCAGGACAAAAAGGAAATGAGGAAAAGGTAATGATGATAGACTGAGAGCTCCTTTTTTTTTTTTTGAATCTGCTTTTCTTTACAGAATCTCAAGAGATTATGAGAAAAACAGCGACCCAGGGTTGGATGTAACTTATAGCTGATTTTGTTTTTTGTTAGTGCATTTACAACTGTTGAAGTATTGCAGATAAGGTGGGTCCAAGTTTTTGTCAGAGTCTGCGCAGTAGTTACTTGAGGTGGAGCGTCTACATTACTTTCCCGCCCATACACCTGCTGGACGTGACCACGAAATCGCCGACCTTTAGATTTTATGTAGCCCGGCTGCTCCCACTGATGACTCATTAAATTAAGGTAAATACAACCACATTGCTCCTATTTATAAAAACAAAGAAACAAAAACCCAAACCCCCCAAACAAACAAAAAATGTTATATGTTGTTACACCCCGGCCTAGGCAACCGGGGTGCAACGTAGAAAAACAGAAATAAGGAAAATAAAACCACGAAGGCTCTCCACCAAAATCCCAAAATGAAAATATCCCATAACGAAAGCATTGACAAACCCATTCACAACTATTTACAACAAACTATTTATTTACAACACGGGGGGGGGGGGGGGGGGGGGGGGGAGATCGCGACCATGACATACTGAAACACAAGGCTTAAATACATAGAAGGAGCAATCAGGGAAGGGACCACAGAAGGGAGACACAGCTGGGGCAAATTAGACCTGACGAGACAAGGAAAAGTAAACTGAACACACTAAGATAACACAGACTTTCAAAGTAAAACAGGAAATACATGACAGTCACGCAAAAAACAAAACACTGACAACACCGAAACGTAACAATGTCTACAACATCTAACAGCACTATGTTGGTAATTTGTTAGCTACATTAGCCGCTAGCATACACATTGTGATGTGAGAGATTTATGATATTTGGAGTGTGCAGTTAGTGTGTAGTGTAGTCAGTAGCTTTGTTGTGTGTGTCGAAACAATGATGCAACTGCTGAATGTCACAGTTGCTGCCAAAAAGCCACCAAAGGCAGATTACAGAGCAAACGCTGTCGCCAGGTGGAGTGATACACCTCCGGCTGTCAGGCCTGAGGCTAAAAAGAAAGAAGAAGATACCAAACAAGGCAAAGTAAACTTTTTCTTTTTTCTTATAAATATACATCCTCTCTGGTTACTCTGGTATGAATGACTCTCAAGTACTTTATGGTAAATAATACAATATTGTAGATATTGGAGAAATTCTAGATTGAAGCCTTTAGTTCAACATATAAATGATTACCTTTGACCTTAATCGGGTTTAATTTAATGCTGTCAGAGAAAATCTCATGTGCTCTTCATGCAGCTGAAGCTGTGCATGTCTGAGATCAGCAGCTTTCTGAAACAGCAAACTAAGTTACTGGAGAATCTTGTCTTCGTTATCGTATGTTTTACTACTTCGATTTCAGCGTCTTCACCTCACAACTGAAACGTGCAGTTTACTTTGTGTGCACTCAAATGTAGGAAAGTCAACTAGCGCCACCTGTGGCCAAGTGCCACAGTGCATGAAGTTGATAGAGCCAGATTACCTTCTGACAAACATCCGGCTCTGGCTCTATCAACTTCTCTTTGCTCTTGACGAAGGCGGTCGCACTTTTCTCCTCTCCTTCTCCTCCCCCTTAGCTTCCCTGCTTAGCCTCTTGTGTCCTTGTCTAGTCTCGTGTTTGTTTGTATTACTTTCCCTGGAACAGTCTCTCACAGTCTGTTCTCTAAAACCTAAAAGAGGATTTACGGATTTGATCAACTGGTCCCTGAATGCAATTGACATCCTTTTCTCAATGAGAAGTCTGGGCTCGGGTGAGCCTGAGTGCTGAAGATATCTACCTATTCGGAACCATGATAACAGGGTTCTGGCTGATCGGAGCTGGCTTGGCCCTTATAGAAGAATTAAGGAAGCGGAACCGGCTGTTCAAACCCCAACAAGGCTGGATTGTTTTGGCCTCCTAAGCGAAGCAGTTGTTTTGTTTTATTTTATTTTAACTTGAGCCTTCAACTGCTTAATAAATTTAAGAAAATCCACTTTGAGCATATTTTTCTTTTCTCTCTAAATGAACCCAACATTGATCATCACCAGTTAATCTGTAACAGCAGCAGGGATGCAAAAGATGCAGTCGGGTTTTTATTAACCCTCACAATCAGAAACGTCCCGCAGAGCTGTGATCAGGATCCTCCCTCAGAGGGACACTCACCTGTCCTGTGCAGCTTGATTTGGGGTTTCCAGGTGATATCCAGCAGTCTGCGCTGACGGTCGATCTCTTCCTCGTACTGGACGATCGTTTTTTCAAACTCCAAGAATATTTGTTCAGCAGCAGCAGTTAGTCGCTCGTTGATGAACTCTCTCAGATACTGAACTGAAGGCATCGTTGCTGCCGCAGCTCACACACTCAGCTCACACAACAACAACACAACAGAAGAGTCTCTGCTCAGTCACACAAGAGGAAAGCTAACAGTTTTAGCGCCTTTCCTTTGTTTACTTCCGCCTGGTGTCACGTGATAAAGCTCCGACAGAGCGGGACTGTTAACGCACCTCCCTCTCTCTCTTATTAATGAATGTAAAGTATTACAGAGAGCTCGGTGAGTCAGTGCAAAGCCGCTAACACCACAGTGATGTGCTAACTCTTTCGGTCCCACACTCCCGGCTCTGTTCACACACGCGCCTTTCCTTTCTTTATTTCCGCTTGGTGTCACACGGTTGTTGCTCCGGCAGAGAGCATTTACCTTTAACTGTTCCGCTGTCGAAGATTTCTCTGTTTCAAATCAGTTTCTAGCTGAAAGAAATGTTTTTTCTGCATCCATGAAAAACAAGAAAATCACAAATATTATCATTTGAATTTTGCTTTTCTGTTTTGAAATGATCTGAATGGTTTTCTTACATTGAACTTTACCGTGTTTCCTATCTTGAATCCACTGCCTCCTTAAACCGATCAGCACCGCAGACTCAGATGACATTTGTAAATCTCATTTTTATAAAAGGAGTTACTGTTTGGATTTGGTGAGTTCAGAATAAATAAAAGAAATATGTTTTCACGCAGTTTAAATACAAAAAACCTCACAAAGTAATGCCTGAATAAAATATTTCTTAATTATTATTACTGTTTAGCTGAGCGCTAATACATTTTTATTATATGCAGATGTTAAATATTTGGCCTATTGTCTATTAAATCAGATGTTCTGGTGCTCCATACTTTCATTTAGATGAGATGATTTAACTTATTACTGTTAACTTTGTTCTTTTCAACTTTAGTTTTGATTTAAATTCATTGTTCGACTTTTTTTTTGTCTCTAATCATAACCAAGAGAAAAGTGCTCCATCCTCCCTCCTCACAGTGATGTGCATTTATCTATGTATCCTGCAAAAGATGTAAAATGGATGGTGTAAGATACAGCAGTCATCATTTCACTGAAGACCTTGGAAGCCTTGACATGACTGGAAAGACTGAAGCAGTTCACATATGTTTTTGTCATTGGGTTGATGACAAAGACGAAAGAGAAATGAAGCAGGAAACAGGAGCTGCTGTGGAGGCACAAAACTATTTGATTGGCTGAGATGAACTGTAACTATGATGTCAAAATGTAACTGGCCCCGCCCACTGAACCTTGGTCATTGTGCTGCAGTGGAAGAACATTGTTCATGTGCTGTCTGTCTGGCTTTAATAACTCCAAAGACATGTTGCTGCACCTCTTTTTGCTTCTATCTCACATTATAGGTGAGTTTAAGAACAGGGATTAAAGTTTAGTTGAAGCTGCTGCATTAAGCAGATATACAGACTGCATTTCACTACTTTTCTTCTTTCTTTTTCCAGGACTAACAGCTGGAGACTCAATCACTCCTCAACAACCTGAAGTCACTGAAACAGAAGGAGAATCTGTCAAACTCACATGTAGCTATGAGACAACATCAGAGTATGTACGCCTTCACTGGTACAGACATGATTCTGACCTTCAGGCTCCTCAGTTTATACTCTTCAAAGGAGAAAGATTATGGAGTGGTGGTGAATATATTCCCAATAATCGATATGACTCAGAAACATCTTCTACATCAACTACTCTGACCATAGCAGCCCTAACCCTGGCAGACACAGCTCTCTACTACTGTGCTCTAGAAACACAGTGATACAAAGTGTAGAAGAGGCTGTACAAAAACCTGAACACAGATATCTGACTACTCTTCAAAGAGGAGGGAAGTGGTATTCAAAGCACAGCTTCATATCAGATGGATTCTGCTAATTCCTGTTTTATCAGAGTCACTGTGGTTACAGCTGCTAATGAAACACTGTGGGAGGATTCACATGAGCAGCAAATCCACATCAACCACAAACCAACTGCAGGAACGTTCAGACACAATAAAAACTGTCAAACATCAAAAGCTGCTCATTTACACTATTTTATATTTAGTGGATGAGGACATGCAGAAATGCAGCAGAAGCAAAATAAACAGAGTAACAGAGGTTTATCTCTTTAAGGTAAAATCTCTCACATGAAGCTAAAAGTCTTCAGCTCAGTTTTTATTCTTTTGCAGAATTTATGTTGTATAAAATAAAAACAGTAAAAACTCTTTGTTCTCATATTTAAATAAAATTCAAATTTCAAGCCAACAGCTGTTTGAGAATCACCTTACTGATGTAGAAATATTTTATTATGTCAAACTGTTATCTTTTGCATTTTTTAGAGATTCAACCAACAAAATGTGAATATTTGTCTTTTTTGTAACACAGTCGAATAAATAAGATTCCAAATATACAACATAAAACTGGTTATTTGCTAGTTTTCTGTTCTGTGTAGAAAACACTGGTTCATGTGTTGAGTTAGGAGCATTTTATGCTTGAAGGATTCATTACTCAGTGTTTAGAGTCTTAACAATCAAAAACATTCTCCTGAAAATGATCAGGTACAAGGACTGGACTGAAAATGAGTGAACAAGCAGCCAATGCAAGGAAAACTTTGAAAGACCTTCAGGAAGCTGGAGAATGATTTCTATCCAGTAATGCACATCACTCAATAACTTCATCATGACTGAGTCTAAAGAAACGCCTGTGATATCTAACAGAGCTGATACTGAACTCTGTATTTATTTTTTCACTCCTACAGATTTATAACTTGCCAAGTATGAGAAATTTAGGAAGAGCTACCAACAGCTGATGCTTTACATCCAAAGCTTCACTCTGTGCAGAAAACAGTGGAAAAGGATTTTTCTAATCAGGCTTTGATATGATAAACTGTGTTAGGTTGTTAAAACCAATCAGCTACAAATGAATCTTTAAAGTCCAGTGTTGATGCTGGCTGGTTTACACGTGTACTTCTGCTGTTTAATACATGAGTGAGATTATTCTACATTCTGCTAAATATTTCAAATATTCAAAGCTCTTTATTTACAGGCTCCACAGAAACCAGGGCCAAGCCTATCCAGAAGAAGCAGCCTTTGGAGGAGGAGCTACAGCAGTGAACATGAAAGGCTTCATTTAGGAGCTGAAGAGCTGCTGTGTTCTCTCTATTGTTCATTCAGTCCAAGAGAAAATCATGTTGCTGCTTTTCATTTGGATGATGATAGTCTCCTTTCAGACTGGTGAGTCATCAAAAGATGGAGTGAGATGTAAAAGGAGATGATGGACATGAAAATATCTGGATGTTGTTTGAATTGATTCACTTTTTATAAACTAAGTTTAAAGATGCAGAAACATGATGGTGAAATATGTCTTTGTTGTTTTCAGGATCCTCTGAGGATTTACTGACACCATCTAAAGATGTAGTGATGAGTTTGGAAGCAGACACTGTGACTCTCTCCTGCAACTATTCAGGCTCTGTCAGGAACCTCTACTGGTACCATCAGAAGTCTGGTTCACATCCACAGCTTGTTATGGCAGAACATTCAAAGCAAACAGAAAAGCTGAAGTTTATACATGACAAAGAAAAAAAGGAGTTTCATCTGGAGATCTCCTCTGCTGCAGTGTCTGACTCTGCTGTGTACTACTGTGCTCTGCAGCCCACAGTGACAGGAAACAGCAAAACTCTGTACAAAAACCTTTGGAGCAAAGACAACAGAATACTCCACAACATCCACTAGAGGGAGCCACACACTGTTACACTTCTCTGGTTTTGGGTCATGTAATCATTTCTGGTCGAGGTCACACCAACTGTGTAAATCAGTAAACACCGCAACGTGTCACGGATCGTCTTTAAACAATAGTATAGTAGGCCGGGGAGGACATGAGTACCCAGGCTGGTTAAGCTCTGGACCTTAACATTCATTGTTAGCACCCAAGATCAAAGTCTCTCAACTAAAGGCGTCTAATGATGTGTTGTGATTACTAACCCAATTATAAAGTTACATAATGACATCCTGTATGAAGGACAATTTTGACAGGTGACACAGAACTATAAATAAAGAATTGGAAGATTATTGTTACGGCTCACGTTATTGAATATTTATAATCATATAAATATATAAATAAATATAATGTGTTTTGGTTTATAATATTTTTAGGGAGGTCTCGAATGGAGAGTAGCCTTTGACGGAGGAGGTTATGGGCAGACTCCATCCAAGTAAGCTGGCTGCTCCAGGTCATCTGGTTGGAAGAGAGGAGATAACACAGGGTGTTTTCTAGCTCCTGGTTGGTTGGTTCAGTCTGACCGTTTGTCTGGGGATGTAAACTGGAAGACAGACTCACCTTTGTGCCAACGGTTGAACAGAACTCTTGACAGACCTGGGAAGTGAACTGTGGGTTGGAGGAGGTCTGAGGAAGCTGGTTGGTGGTGAGCTGGAAGACTCTCGGACTTCCCTCATGAGAGATGGCTACCGCAACGCTCCTTGCAAAAATGTTATTGTGCGGTTCATTCCATGGTGTCAGGTGAATTTCCCCGTATGGGCCCTATGAACTACCTGGAGTGGACGGACATAGGAATGTAAAACTGCCCGGGCGGACCATTCCCAAGGTCTGGTTCCCGGTTCCTGGAACCTCCCAAACAGCAGACTTGATTTATCCAGGCCAGGAACCCACCACACAGGCGGTAGGGAGGATGTTCGATTCCTCCGCGGGCTCGTCAAGTGAAAAAGAATTGCTGTGACAGTGCACCTGGTTTTGTGTTTCTTGATCCAAGTTTGCAGGAGACAATGAAGACCAACCGAGTGAAGCAGAGGGCCCACCTGGCTTGTCATGTATTTAGGGATCTTGCAGTCCGGAGATATGCAAGGTTTTTATCGTCCGTCCAAATGATGAATGGCTGTTCCGCTAGGGGTGGGTTTTGATTATCGATTTATTAAAATCGATTCTAGCTTGGATAACGTGATATCGAATCATTAAAATCCTGAACTGATTTTTTAAATATAAATTAATTTTGCCCGAAATGCCAGAATCTCAGGATAAACCTCACAAAATTTCAACAAACAGCTTAAACAGTAAATGAGAGCAGGCACACGGATTCTGCACAAAGATGTAACCACTGTAGTGTTTTATCACAAGCACATCCTTGTGAAGGGTTGTTTGATGTGTGGTCAGCTTCCTGCCCTTTTTATGGCTTCACTGTGTTGTGCATGGTGAACCAATACAGGAATTGAACCACATATTGAGTGTGGGGGAGATCATCATTTTACGACTAAGGATGTTGTTAGAAACAGTTGGAGGTCACAAACACAGAGAGACACACATTCTCACACTCACTCAAACCGGTGGGGCTTAAGTTAAGTCTGTGTTTAGGAGTTTTGTCTTTCAGGTGAACCAGTTTCTGTCTGAGCGTGTTGGTGGGTCTGAAATGCATCAGGATGTCATGCTTGGAGAAAACTCTCCTGAGTGTTTCTGATGCACCGGCTACATAGGGGATGACAATGTTGTTATTTTACATTTGACATGTAAAATCAGTCTATTTATGTAAATTTAATGATATTCTAGAAAAACAGTACAAGACAGTAAAATACTTTTATATTACAATTTGTTTTTACAGTGTAGATCAAAAACGAAAGAAAACCATTAATCAACATATGAACATTACCTGATGCTGCTGAAGTGAAACAAAGTTACAGAGGTTTTATTAGAGACACAGTGTTTTGCAATTTTGTATCATTTTAAAGTTTAAATTTGTTCAGTCTTCAACAGCAGAAATGAGACTTTCTCTTCGGAAGTTAAAGGAAAAAAAAAAGACAGCGCTGCAAACAACGGTAGACTTGTGCGTAACAAGCAAGCGAACAATGCAGAAAACAGATTTTTAGACAGGAAACTGATCTTGAACTGCAGAGAGAGAGAGAGAGATCTCACATCTCATTGATTCTGATGCGTCGGCGGGTCGGCGCTTTGTGTTTACGTCTCTGTGCAGAATCCGTGTTCCTGCTGTCATTTACTGTTGTAGCTGTTCAGTGATTGTTGAAATTTTGTGAGGTTTAACTTGAGATTCTGGTGTTTCGGGCAAAATAAATTTAGATTAAAAAAATCGATTCAGAATTTTAATGATTCGATATCATGTTATCCAAGCCAGAATCGATTTTAATCGATAAATCGATAATCAAAACCCACCCCTAACATCCCAGCGGTGATTGTATTGCATTCCCAATCAATGTTAGGATTATGGACCTTTAACGAAGCATGACCCAGAACTAACAGGGTACCAGGAGCCTCGATGAACCAAATGGTTTCCTGACAGAACCAGAGAGTGGCTTGGTTAGTGATTTAGCGCGGAAACCTGTAATGGCGCCAGAAGGAGTTCCTGGGGAATGTTGAGCTGAGTAACCAGGGAGTGACCTTGAATCAACTAATGGATGTACGGAGTGAGTGTTGGTGTTTAGTGAAATCTTAGCGAATAGCATGACTCTGGGCAGGGAAAATCTGCCAGAATCCTTGTGACTGCTAAGGGACGTGGCCGTTTGGCTGGGAGGGACAGTTGTGAATGTAATGGTAAATGGCCTGTATTTGTATAGCGCTTTACTTAGTCCCTAAGGACCCCAAAGTGCTTTACACTACAATCAGTCATTCATTCACACACTGGTGATGTCGAACTACATTGTAGCCACAGCAGCCCTGGGGCGCACTGACAGAGGCGAGGCTGCGGGACACTGGCGCCACCGGGCCCTCTGCAGTCTGCCAGCAATGCAGACTCTCTTATTTTTGGACTGAAGCAGCACAGAGCTGAAATATGAGCTCCCACCTGAAAGTGAAGATGCTGCTACTAGTGTGTAAAGCAGGAGGAAGTGAGAGAAGTTCAAATCCAGATCAGAGAGGAGGAGGAGAGATTCAGGGAGGAGCTGAGCTGTTACTGAACTAGAAGAGAGAGAAACCTCCACATTCAACAGAGTTCAACACAAACCATAAACTTTACCTTCATTCAACATGTTGTCTTTGGACTATTTTGCACTTTCTTTACTGATTCTCACCATTCTAACAGGTACGTTACAATCTGTGTGTTTAAAGAAACACATTTGAATTGTGATGATTTATAAAAGAATAAAACATGTTTCTGTTCCTTTAGGTGTCAGCTGTGAAGATCTCACTCCAACCAACAAAGAAGTGTTCAGTGTAGAAGGCAGCACTGCTACTCTGTCCTATAAATACTCCAAAGCTGCAGTTTATGATGATTATTTCTTCTGGTATCGACAATATCCTGGAAAACCACCAGAGTTCCTGATCTCTCACTCAGGGACAGGGGAGAAAATATTAAATCCAGTCACAGGACTAAATGTAAAAGCAGTTGATAATAACAGACAAATGGATCTTCAGATCTCCTCTGCTGCAGCGACAGACTCTGCTGTGTACTACTGTGCTGTGAGGCCCACAGTGACAGGAAACAGCAAAACTCTGTACAAAAACCTTTGGAGCAAAGACAACAGAATACTCCACAACATCCACTAGAGGGAGCCACACACTGTTAAACCTCTGATTCTTGTGTCATTGGACTGATGACAAAGACAACAGAGAAATGAAGCAGTAAAGATCAGAGACAGAGCTGCTGTGGAAGCACAAAACTGTTTGATTGGCTGAGCTATTAAACTGGCCCCGCCCACTGAACTTGAGCTCATCCAATGACATTATTTGTTGGTCATTGTGCTGCAGTGGAAGAACATTGTTCATGTGCTGTCTGTCTGGCTTTAATAACTCCAAAGACATGTTGCTGCACCTCTTTTTGCTTCTATCTCACATTATAGGTGAGTTTAAGAACAGGGATTAAAGTTTAGTTGAAGCTGCTGCATTAAGCAGATATACAGACTGCATTTCACTACTTTTCTTCTTTCTTTTTCCAGGACTAACAGCTGGAGACTCAATCACTCCTCAACAACCTGAAGTCACTAAAACAGAAGGAGAATCTGTCAAACTCACATGTAGCTATAAGACAACATCGGATTATGCTAACCTTTACTGGTACAGACATGATTCTGACCTTCAGGCTCCTCAGTTTATACTCTGGAAAGGAGCAAAAGACAACAGTGGTTATGAATATATTCCTGATGATCGATATGAATCCCAAACATCTTCTACATCAACTACTCTGACCATAGCAGCCCTAACCCTGGCAGACACAGCTCTCTACTACTGTGCTCTAGAAACACAGTGATACAAAGTGTAGAAGAGGCTGTACAAAAACCTGAACACAGATATCTGACTACTCTTCAAAGAGGAGGGAAGTGGTATTCAAAGCACAGCTTCATATCAGATGGATTCTGCTAATTCCTGTTTTATCAGAGTCACTGTGGTTACAGCTGCTAATGAAACACTGTGGGAGGATTCACATGAGCAGCAAATCCACACCAACCACAAACCAACTGCAGGAACGTTCAGACACGAAGAAACAAAGTAACTGTTGCAACTGGAAAGCAACACCTGCTGAATTTTAATGTACTGACAACTTATAAAAGAACATTAAATGCTAAATGGCCTGTATTTGAATAGCACTTTATTATTTATTATTTATTTATAGATTTCATTAGACCAGCGGTCTCCAACCTTTTTTGCGCCATGGACCAGCCTTTAAGGCGTCGCGGATAAATACAACAAAATAAAACCAGTACCGATATGGAAAAAAAGATTTATTCATAACACACTTGAAAAGACCCAGGAAAACCGAGTTAACGATAAAAGCGTAACAAAATAACGCTAAAAACCGATAAAAAACCCTGAAAACCACCCGAGGCTCAACTCTTGCGGCCCGGTACCAAACGACTCCGTGGCCCTGGGGTTGGGGACCACTGCATTAGTTAGAAGGTGCAAAAATGCACCTGAAGCAAAATAAACAGAGTGACAGAGGTTTATCTCTTTACGGTTAAACTGTCACATCCATATGCTGTGATGTAAGCATCGTCCTGTAGAAAAGACAAGTGTTGGATACCAAGAGTACACGTTATTGGAATCTGATGACAGAAGCACGCTGGCAGTTCAACCTGATGAACATGAACTTCAGACTATCAGAGAAGAATCAGAAACATTCCCACACAAGCTGAACTCCAAATCTCTGTAAAAATGCCAATATCAGAAGTTTCCTTTCACATGCTGCCCCTTGTTCTGAGCAGCCACCTATCTAACATGCTGTCAGGATCTTTGAATTTCATTCTGAGGAAGCGTAACAGGAACCTGAAATAAAGACCAAGAGGAGACACAGACTGTGGGAGGAGCTGAGGTGAAGTACAGAACAGAAAAACTCCACAGTACACAGAGTTCATCATACAGACCACACAAACCCTCTTTATTCAACATGCTGTCGTTCAGCTGCTCCACACATCCTCTGCTGATTATAATGATTCTAACAGGTACGCTAATATCTGTACATTTAAAAATGCTTTTCATTCCAGTGATTCATAAATATATTTCAATATTTATAATTCGTATAAAGCATATTTCTCTCATTTTAGCTGTTTGCTGTCAAGATCTCACTCCAACCAACAAAGAAGAGTTCAGTGTAGAACGCAGCACTGTTACTCTGTCCTACAAATACTCCAAGGAAGCAACTGGGAGTGATTATTTCTACTGGTATCAGCAACATCCAGGAAAACCACCAGAGTTCCTGATCTCTCACACAGGAACAGGAAGGAAAATATCAGATCCAGTCCCTGGAATCACTTTTAATGTGAGTGGAGATAAAACACTGATGACTCTTCAGATCTCCTCTGCTGCAGCGACAGACTCTGCTGTGTACTACTGTGCTGTGAGGCCCACAGTGACAGGAAACAGCAAAACTCTGTACAAAAACCTTTGGAGCAAAGACAACAGAATACTCCACAACATCCACTAGAGGGAGCCACACACTGTTAAATCTCTGATTCTTGTGTGACTGATGACAAAGACAACAGAGAAATGAAGCAGTAAAGATCAGAGACAGAGACAGAGCTGCTGTGACAACCAAACTACAAGTTTTTGTGACACTGATGACAGTTTGTAAATGATGGAGGTCAGACAGAAAATAAGAAGTTTGTGTTCCTCTGGCGCACAAGAAAATCCTAGAGGAGCCTCCGACTTCACCCAGAGGCAGACTGGTGACAAACATCATTTATTATAACACAAAAAACTGAGTACACTCCTCACATGTTTGTAAATATTTTGTTACATCTTTTCATGGGACAACATTGAAGATATGACAGTTGAATTGGGTGTTATTGCTCTCTCTCATACTGGTCACTGGAAGTCTAAAATCGCACATCATGGCAAAGAAATTCTCTGAGGATATATTAAAAAAAAATCGTTACTCTACTGTACATAAAGATGTCCTAGGCTTTAAGAATATCGCCAACAGCCTGAAACTGAGCTGCAGCACAGTGGCCAAGACCATACAGCAGTTTAACAGGACAGGTTCAGAACAAGCGTCGCCATGGTCGACCAAAGAAGTTGAGTGCACGTGCTCAGCGTCACATCCAGAGGTTGTCTTTTAAAAATAGATGTATGAGTGCTGCCAGTGCTGATGTTGTTCCCGTGGATGAAACACCCGACGGTGACACGTGGACCTGCCTGGAGACTGATGCATGATGAGGGCTGCGACGTCATGATGCCTGTAACGAAGAAACCACCTGAATGTTGCACTGCAGTGCAAAGCTAAGGCCGCTCCGAGACCGTCAGAACAAACCAAGCTACTGAGAACACAATCAGCAGAATATCTGTTATAATAGAAAATGATCATATCTGTCATTAAAACGATCATTAGCTGCACCTGAAGTCACACTGACGCGTCCATTTTACTGTATGATTAATCAGAATATAAGAAGACGCACAGGGAGATGTCTGCCTCTGTACTTCAGCATCTTAACGCACACATACCGGATTATTTACACTTTACATTTTCAACGATAGATTTACTTTTAATGTAATATCTTCACAGTTCTAACTTTTTGCTGTTACATAAAGAACACTAAAATCCAGGCTGATTTCAGCGCCTGCTGTTTGCATGGAGCGCAGCGCAGTCCTGTCCTCTGTTTGCTCTTTGTTAGCTCACATCTCCAAAAAGTCCTCACAATCAGAAACGTCCCGCAGAGCTGTGATCAGGATCCTCCCTCAGAGGGACACTCACCTGTCCTGTGCAGCTTGATTTGGGGTTTCCAGGTGATATCCAGCAGTCTGCACTGACGGTCGATCTCTTCCTCGTACTGGACGATCGTTTTTTCAAACTCCAAGAATATTTGTTCAGCAGCAGCAGTTAGTCGCTCGTTGATGAACTCTCTCAGATACTGAACTGAAGGCATCGTTGCTGCCGCAGCTCACACACTCAGCTCACACAACAACAACACAACACACTCTCCGTACTGTCACACAGGAGGAAAGCTAACAGTATTCGAGCAATTTATTTTTGATCTGTTGTTTGGCTGATAACAAATTTACATTTCAGGTTTATTCAAATCTTAAATATTTAACATCTGGTTTAATGCATTTGAATTCCAGGGGCCACATTTCTTGATAAAAACCAATGATTTCACTTCCTGACAACTTCTTTCTTTTCAGTTTTTATTGTTTTGTCAAACATTAAATGCTATTTTACCTTATAGTGTTGTTTATCAGTCCCTGTGTGACTCATGTCTCATTCTAGTACGAACCACGATAAATCCTTTCTGCTGTTCATGTCAAACTTAAAGATCTTATACTAAAACAAACATAAGAGAACACAAGAAGCATTAAGGAGCTCAGTGATGGAGAACATTTGGCTCGTTGTGTTTGCACACAGTGCAAAGTGCTCCATCCTCCCTCCTCACAGTGATTCAAATGCTGCTAACAGTCTGTGAACCAGGAGGAAGAGGAAGTGAGAGAAGTGAGACTCAAAGAGGAGACAGAGGGCGACATCATCCAGTAGGCGGGGCTCTCCTTCTGCACTGTGTTCAACCATTGTGTCAATAATAAGTGCTGCTGTGAAGAGAACAATTCTCAGACTGAATGTTGAACATCAGCTAGTTTCTCCTGTTGATTTAAACCTTGTTGTACAGATGGAACATTGGCTGTGGATTATTCTTGCTGCTCTTTTCTTTGGTGAGATACAAACATCAACATGTTTCCTCTGCTTAAATAAATGTGTGAGTCTGATTAATGGTGACTTTTTAATCATGTTTATTGATCCATCTCTTCCTCTGCATGTTCTGTTCTTCCTCAGAGTGTAAAGGAGAAGACAAAGTGATCCAGGAACAAGGAGATGTCATTGCTGCTGAAGGGGACACAGTTACACTTTACTGCAAATACGAAACAACTTCTGCATTTCCATATTTGTTCTGGTACAAACAGGACGTGAACGACTATCCGAAATATGTTTTACGGCGAGATGCTTCTGGAACTGAAAACACTCAAGAGTTCCCGAAGGACAGATTTGATGCTGAACTCAACAAGACATCAGTTTCTCTGAAGATCCAGAAGCTTCAGCTGTCTGACTCTGCTGTGTACTACTGTGCTCTGCGGCCCACAGTGACAGGAAACAGCAAAACTCTGTACAAAAACCTTTGGAGCAAAGACAACAGAATACTCCACAACATCCACTAGAGGGAGCCACACACTGTTAAACCTCTGATTCTTGTGTCATTGGACTGATGACAAAGACAACAGAGAAATGAAGCAGTAAAGATCAGAGACAGAGACAGAGCTGCTGTGGAAGCACAGAACTGTTTGATTGGCTGAGCTATTACAATGGCCCCGCCCACTGAACCTGAGCTTATCCAATGACATTATTTGTTGGTCATTGTGCTGCAGTGGAAGAACATTGTTCATGTGCTGTCTGTCTGGCTTTAATAACTTAATAATAAATAAATAATAAATAATTTAATTCTTTCTTTTTCCAGGACTCACATTATAGGTGTGTAAGATCTCACCTGGATGCCTTCTGCCCTCACAAAATCAGGTTTTCGCCAGAAAACTTCCCTAGTATCTACAAAGGTGTTTCAACACCGTTCAGACAGACATCAGTTTATCTGCCAGTTTTGAAAACTACATAGTGGTGCATTGTTTTGGCAGTGTTACACACCGAATGGACCCAGTGCAGGTGGTGGGAGACAGAAGGACTCTGGCCAAAATAACATCTCTGATGGACAGAGTCTCCCACCCCATGCATGTAAATGTTGCTGAACTACAGAGCTCCTTCAGTGACAAACTGCTGCGTCCTCAATGGATGAAGAAGTGATTCAGCAGGTCCTTCCTCCCTGCAGCTGCCAGACTGCACAATCAGAACTGTTCCCAACAGAGAGGTTTACATCAGCGCTTCAACTGATTCACACTGCAACCTGGGTTCGCCTCTTATCTGTATTTAATTTTATGTAACTTTAATAACTGTACTGTAATATCTGAAAGACATTACAGGCCACCAGCTGGACCCTCTGCAGTTTGCCTACCGGGCAAACAGGTCGGTGGATGATGCAGTGAACATGGGGCTGCATTACATCCTGCAACACCTTGACCGCCCGGGAACTTATGCCAGGGTCCCGTTTGTGGACTTTAGTTCGGCTTTTAACACCATTGTGCCTGAACTTCTTTCCCCCAAACTCTCCCAGCTCAGCGTGTCACCAGCTACCTGTCAGTGGATCGCCAGCTTCCTGACAGACAGAAAGTGTTATGATATTTTGATACCACGGTAAGCATTTACAGGATATTGTTTTATACAGGAAAACTGTTACTCAATAAGGCCGATCTACTAGTTGTTTTTCTCTTTCTCTGTGACCCAAGAATTAATGTGTAGGACTCACAAGCTGGTACCTGAAGGTCAAAAACACCACAGAGATGAGACCACTTCCTTACTCCCATCCTCCCTTTTTCTTTATCTCCTGGAAAAGGCTCGTTAAAGGCTAGGTGGTTCGTTTCAGAATTCACTGATGAAAGAACTCTGTATTCTATGTCTAGGAGTGTATTTTGCTGGGATGATCATAAATTATAGCTGAACTGATAAACTACACACAGGATACTTCTTGGCTCACAAGGCAGGAAGACGTTTCCTTATTTGGTCTGTACCGGTTTGAACTGGGAAAGCTGACACACGAACCTTTTTTCATCTATATAAACTGCTGTGTATCAAATAAACCTTTGAGTTGATTTGGGAAGGCAACCTGAAGCAGTCTGTGTTTCCTTGTTCTCCCAAGCTGCTCCCGACGTCGTAACTAACCCAGCTGAATGGCATACCTGAGTGTTACTTTAAATAATTAGGAATCTTATAAGGAAAGGACAGAACTCTGCTTATCGCTCACGCCACGGAGGAAACCCGGGAAGGCAATTTCCTTCAATTTTGGTGTCAGAAGTGGGATTACTGACAGAAGGTAAATATGCGTCTTTCATATTTATATAAAGACCTATTATACCTCTCTCAGTGATCGATCCATAAAAAAACGGGATATGCTGACGAAGTTTCACTTAGTGATCCAGAGAGATACACTGACTGACTTCCTCAGTCCCCGAATAAAGTAAATTAACCCTTGTGTGGTGTTGGTGGACCCGCTAGAGTTGTGGCTTTCCAAATTAACACTATCAAACAATTTTATGTTAAATTACTATGAATTAATGTGCTTCTCGTTTTTCTTTTATATAAAATGTTATAAATAAATCAGTTATAATCAAGTGGAAAGACAACACATTTATACGTAAAAAATAATAATAATAATAATAATTAATTGTTTAATTTTTCTTTAAAAAAACAAAAAAAACAAAACACGGGTCTCAAGGGTTAAAAGCAGTAAATTAAAAGCAGAAAGACACAGGAAGTTGCCTGTTGTTTTCGTTAAGCGAGAAGTTGCTCGCTAAGTGAGAGTTGCTCACACAAACAAAAAATTGCTAGCAATAAATTTAAAGTGACCTCAGCTGTGCCGCAGCGAAAATACTAACATAAATCCTCCTAGCGTGTAAACCCCTCTGGAAATCACTGAACATGGGTCAGAATAATTCAAAGACCACAGACAGGTCCGATAAAAAAATCTAAAGTACCTGTAAAACCAAAAATTAATAAAATACAAAATAAAGTCTCAAATAACGGCTCAGTATAACTCCCATTTCCGGTTACGTGTAACCTACGTCCACGAATCGGTGAAGACGTCCATGATCACGTATCCAGAACATGCGGGAGTGCTTATGTGACTGACTTTGTTTACAACTTAAGAAGTTCAATGCATTCTAATTTCTTTTCGGAGCCTTATCCCGAACGATTATCGCCAGAAAACAGGTCAGTAGAAATGTTGAATATCATTTGTGATAAGAAAAGTAGTCTGCTTAAAAAGTCCTGTAGAAAATATGATAGAATGCCGCGACGTGATGCATCAAATGTTACCGCTATGGACAAAAGGAGGGTAAATAATGACAAAGTCGCCGATTTCTTTAAGAATCTAAAGAAATTCCTGCTAACAATGTCCAGAGACAAAAGTGACTTAAATGCAGTAACTATGTGTAAACAGAAGCCTGATGAATCTATCCTAGTATTCATAAAACGCTTTATGCACTGTTGGACAAGCTAGAGGTGCAAATTTAGCTCAGTTTTCCAGCAGCCGCAGACACCCAAAGCAAAAATGAATTTGTGTATTTCATTTAACATAAAGGGTGAAATGTTTGCTGACACTGATAACAGCTTATGTTTTCTCTGCCCTATGTACCGACATGATGGAGAAGGAACATCCTCTGTGTCAGCTGGACCCTCAGCAGAGAATGAACTCAACATCCTTTTTGTCCGGTACTCTATGTCACACACTGTGCCAAAAAAAAACGTGTACAGACGCCACTAACAGGTAATCCCATGACTGGGAGCCACACTTTTGTTTCTCTCACACTGTTCAACAACATGATAACTGCTCACACAAGTGAAGGTCAAACAGTGATTTTGTTACATAACTCAGACATAGGTTACGAAATATGTCGACACATAGATCTAACCTACCCTATCCACTGTACTATTTCTGCAGTTACATTGCCAGCTGAATACCAGAATATGACATTGTGGTCAAAAAGTGAGAATGATATAGGATTTATTGACTGTACACTTTATCACGTACACCTATTAAAACACAACAAGCTAGTATATGTCAAGCAACATCCCCTCTCCACGGAAAAAGCCGCAGCTCTAGATGTCATCATAGGAGATTTATTGACTACAGGAGTAATAAAGCCCACACTCCTGTCAATCCTGTGCCAAAGCCTAACAAACCTGGCGTATGGCGTTTCATACAAGACTTGAGGCAAATTAATGCAGTCAACATTCCTCTGCCACCTCTCGTTTCAGATGTTCACAGCATATTGACATGCATTGCATACACATTTTACCGTGGTGGATTTATGCTCCGCTCCTTTTTCTCATGAAGACACACAGCCGTTATTTGCATTCACACATAGAAATAAGCAGTACACTTGGACTCGTTTGCCCCAAGGCATGATAGACAGCTCTGCTGCTTTCTCAATGGTGCTTCACTCCTCCAGGGCTGCACCCTGATCCACATGTGGATGACCTCCTCCTCTGTGCTGAAAGTAAAAAACTGTGTCAAACTGCTACACACATGCTTCTCCAGCACCTCCAAAAGACTGGCCACAAAGCATCAGCAAAGAAAATGCAGTACTGTCAGACTTCTGTTCAATATTTGGGATTCACACTGTCTCACGGAAAACGTTCCATGACTGCAGACAGGGTCAAAGCTGTGACCTCCGTCCCTCGTCCCACTACACAGAAGGAAATGTTGTCCTTCCTAGGCATGGTGAACTATTGCAGACAGTGGATACCAGACTGTTCTTTTCATGACCACATTCTGCGTGACTGTTGTAAAAAAAGACAAGCCTCCTCGAATACTGTGGTCCACAGAAATGACTGCCTCTTTCAATGCATTACAGGGAGTGCTGACCTCCGCCACTCAAAGGTGCTGCCTGAATTGTTCAGGAATGCCGGCCTGCCTGAGGGCAGTAGCAGCTTGCTCTATCATGATAAGGGACTGCGAGAAGCTTACACTCTCACATGACACTATTCTACACACCAATCACCAGGTCACGACCATTCTAGCAAACATAACTAAACAACATATGCAAATCTCACTATAAAAGCGAGCAGCACACCTGATTCGCCAGCACATTTATTGATCCTATGCTGTGTTCCTTTGACCGACAGGATGGCTCAGACAGGCTTGATGATCATGACTGCATGACACGTATACAGGAATCCACAGCACCACGTCCAGATTTAGAGCAAACACCTATCTCAGACTCAGCCACGGTTTATGTGGACGGGTCCTGTTCAAGGCCGAATGACAACTCATTTCTTTGTGGCTATTCAGTGGTAACAGTGCCTGACATCATACTAGAGGCTCACTCATTACCATTTCACTCAGCACAAAAAGCAGAGCTCATGGCTTTAATACGCGCCTGTGAGCTACATTTGGATAAGCATGTGACGATTTACACAGACAGCCGCTATGCATTTGGCGTTGTGCATGACTTTGGCACATTGTGGAGACAAAGAGGATTTAGATCTGCTGATGGAAAATAAATTGCTAAATTCTGATTTTGTTCAAAGACTTTTTCAGGCTATACAGCTGCCATCGGCCATTGCAGTTGTAAAAACGAAAGGACACAGTACAGCTGACACAGACGAAGCAACAGGTAATGCCTTAGCAGACGTGACAGCCAAGGCTGCAGCTGCATCACAGCTCCCACCGCCGCAGGAAGTATTATCTGTGCCCCTACAGCTGCCACTTGTTACACTCCCAGACTATTTAGACACAAATGTTGATTTGAAATTCATACAAGAGCAAGCCTCTGCATGTGATTACACCTATTGGGAGAATAATGACTGTACCTTAGATGACAGAGATGGCTTATACAAAATCTTAAGCGTTTGATTGCCCTCCCATATTCCCTGCTGCCAGTCCTTGCCCGACATTTTCACTGTGTGAGTCATGTCGGACAAAGAGGGGTAATAGGGGCAATAAAATCAAGATTTGTAATTGAGAAAACATCACATGCAGTAAAAAGCATATTAGCAACCTGCCTAACATGTGCACGAACTAATGTAGGAAAATCAAAAGCAAAACATCAGCATTTACCACAACCAGATTTTCCATTTCATACATTACAAATTGATTTTATACATATGCCAGCACAAGGAAGCATCAAGTACTTACTGGTAATAGTGGATCAATTTAGTAAATGAGTAGAAGCTTATCCAACCTCAAAAGAAACTGCAGAAGTAGTCTGTCAAAAGTTGAGCAATGAAATAATACCCAGATTCGGAATACCTCACCAGATTAACAGTGATAGAGGATCTTCATTCACATTAGAAGTAATTCAAAAGTGTGCTAAAACTTTAATGACCTGGGTCAAATTACTTACTCAAGTCCTCTGTGAGATTAGAATGACTCAATCTGAAGTAACCAAATTATTTCCATTTGAAATAAGACTATTTCCAAGACCATGGTCAGCTTCCAGAGGGGCACCGCTAGTAGAAGGTGATGTATATTGCATTGTCCACTGATGTTCACAACCTGGTAGAAAAACTGAATAATAACTATCAGAAAGTTTGTCTCTCTCAGCTTTTCCCCTCCACAGTTCCACCAGTGGAGACAAGGAGACGCATGTTGGAGAAGCCACTAAAACCAAGGACACTCTGGGAGGCCGCGTTTTCCAGCCCCCAGGCTTTACTGGCAGTGACGAAGAACCAGCATCCTCACAGACGGACAACCTCAGTGGATTCATGCCAGCAGGGTTAAGACCAGCCCAATCGGACCATCTCAGGCGTCGGATCAAGCAGACGACATCTCCGGCGAGCCAGCGCCCGGAACTAGAGCAAATAAACACACAGGTAGATGACATCTCCGGCGAGCCAGCGCCAGGATCCAATTTACACACACACACAATCACTGATTAAGACACAACGTCTGAAAGAACAACAACAAGGTACTCAAACATCCAGCAGGAACAGAAAGCCAAAAGTACCACATGATGTCTAACCTGATAAAGCTAGACTCATTCCATCCTGATAATGGAGAAAATGAAATGCCCATTGTCATCATACGACGCTTATTCAATGTCTCTCGAACCTGGGACCAGGCCAGGAGACAACTGAAGAACTGTTTTTCTTATATACTTTCTTATATATTTAGGTTATTTATTATATCTATCGCATTAACCTTAGGATTTCTCTTTGCTATTTTGTATTGTAAACTGCAACCATGTTCACATTTCTGCAGGTCATATTTTGCTGACTATACCTCATGCTCCATTTTGCAAGACACCTACTTAATGCACTCCTCACGCTCCCTAAAATCAGTAAATAGCAACATAGACGCCACTAATAAACCATCTTATGCGCCCTCTAGAACAGGAGCTAACGCCTGGTATGAAAATGCCAGAACAGCCGCTCGTGATTTAGGAAACAGTAACTGTTATGTCTGTTCAAAGGCTGATCCAGAACAGGTAATAGTAGGATACCCCATATCCGGTTTCCCCCTCACTGAGGGACTAGAGAAAATCAGCGGAGATAATGCTCTCTTTAAAAACGCTTTACAGTTGACTCTGAGCCCTCTCGACTGCCTACTTAGACACACACACACACCAACTAACCCTGAGACTCCATTAGGCGAATTATTGAAGTTATCTGATGACACCGCAGGGACCTGCGCCCCAATGAAACGCCCTAAGAATAGGTTAAAGCCCTCACTGCCCTTAGGACAGATCCCTCTCCATTTTAATACTAGTATGATATGTCTGCGCAGACTAAAGTTAACTGGCCCAGACACACACATAGATTATACAAAGGATAACTATACATTCTTCTCTGACTCCCCAGGTGCACGCTGTAATGAGACATGGCTAGCTGTCTCTGTGGCTGAAGTTGTATCATATCTGGAGGAACACACACACAGTTCAAGTTCGAGCGGAGACTCGATCATTGTTCCCCCAGAGGGTGTCTTAAATGACACTGACTGGGGGGAGTTAGTTAAATCACACATGGTCACGCGCCTAACTAGACCAATCCCACATGCTTATTGGATGTGCAATAATACTCTTAGATTAGCTTTACCTGTTAATTGGACCGGTACCTGTGGTTTAGTAACCGTTGATGTATGCTGTACTTTCATTCCCAATAACACCGCTCCTAACGGTTCATTCACACAAGCTATGAATAAACTTGAAGCATTGCAGATAGAACTAATTGCCAATACAGGTCACGGTCAGTGGCTACATAAGTGGCTACAGGACACGTTTGGGAGATGGAAGGAACTAATTGTAGCCTTTGTAACCGTTGCAGCATGTTTTTGATGATTATTGTCTGTCGTGTGGTACCCTGTGTACGTTCAATGATAACCCGTATAGCTACTAGTACAGCTACTTCAATGTATTTGCAATTGGCACAAATTGACCCAGATTATGTGTCAGATGTCATCAATGATGTTCCTGATGTGTATATTGAACATTAGGTTGTGAACTATTACATTTTATGATTTGCTTTTTATATTATGTTATTACATTTGTGATTTTTCCTTTCTATTTGAGTTATTATTTTTAAAAAATAATAAAAGAGGGGAACTGTTATGATATTTTGATACCACGGTAAGCATTTACAGGATATTGTTTTATACAGGAAAACTGTTACTCAATAAGGCCGATCTACTAGTTGTTTTTCTCTTTCTCTGTGACCCAAGAATTAATGTGTAGGACTCACAAGCTGGTACCTGAAGGTCAAAAACACCACAGAGATGAGACCACTTCCTTACTCCCATCCTCCCTTTTTCTTTATCTCCTGGAAAAGGCTCGTTAAAGGCTAGGTGGTTCGTTTCAGAATTCACTGATGAAAGAACTCTGTATTCTATGTCTAGGAGTGTATTTTGCTGGGATGATCATAAATTATAGCTGAACTGATAAACTACACACAGGATACTTCTTGGCTCACAAGGCAGGAAGACGTTTCCTTATTTGGTCTGTACCGGTTTGAACTGGGAAAGCTGACACACGAACCTTTTTTCATCTATATAAACTGCTGTGTATCAAATAAACCTTTGAGTTGATTTGGGAAGGCAACCTGAAGCAGTCTGTGTTTCCTTGTTCTCCCAAGCTGCTCCCGACGTCGTAACTAACCCAGCTGAATGGCATACCTGAGTGTTACTTTAAATAATTAGGAATCTTATAAGGAAAGGACAGAACTCTGCTTATCGCTCACGCCACGGAGGAAACCCGGGAAGGCAATTTCCTTCAGAAAGCAACAAGTGAGGCTGGGGGAGATCACCTCTGAAACCCAGTCCCTCAGTATTGGTGCCCCTCAAGGATGTGTCCTCTCACCCCTACTGTTCTACCTCTACACTAACGACTGCACCTCCAATAACTCAGCTGTCAAACTCCTAAAGTTTGCAGATGACACCACTGTCATTGGCCTCATTCAAGATGGTGATGAGTCTGCATACCGGCAGGAAGTTGAGCGGCTGGTACTCTGGTGCAGTCAGCACAATCTGGAGCTGAACACTCTTGAGACTGTAGAGATGACAGTGGACTTCAGGAGACATCCCTCAACTCTGCTCCCCCTCACCATATCAGACAGCCCTGTGTCAACTGTGAAGACCTTCAAGTTCCTGGGTACAACCATCTCCCAGGACCTGAAGTGGGAGACCAACATCAACTCCATCCTCAAAAAGACCCAGCAGAGGATGTACTTCCTGAGACAACTGGGGAAGTACAGTCTTCCACAGGAGCTGCTGATCCAGTTCTACACTGCGGTCATTGCGTCTGTCCTGTGCTCCTCCATCACAGTCTGGTATGGAGCAGCCACTAAACAGGACAGGAGCAGACTGCAGCGGACTGTACGGGCAGCAGAAAGGATCATCGGCGCCCCCCTGCCCTCCATCCAGGATCTGTACCTCTCAAGAACCAGGAAACGGGCAGGGAAAATCATCGCAGACCCCTCACACCCTGCACACAGACTTTTTGATCTGCTGCCCTCTGGCAGACGGTACAGAAGCCTGCAGACCAGGACCACCCGACACAGGAACAGTTTCTTTCCCCTCGCCATCTCCCTTCTTAACAGTTGACCTGTCACACTGCTCCCACTGCCAGACTGCAGCTGCACCTTATGTACATTCTGTAGTATTCATTCCACCTCATTCATTTCTGTATTTTATGTATATAAGTTTAGATTCGTTATTTACAGTTGGTTTACACAGCTTTGTGTACGTATGTGTAATGTGTATATAGACACGTGTGTGTGTGTGTGTGTGTGTGTGTGTGTGTGTGTGTGTGCTGTGCTTGAGAGCCACCATCTACCGGAACCAAATTCCCTGTATGTGTCTGCACATATACTTGGCCAATAAACACGATTCTGATTCTGATTCTGTACAGTACTCTGTTTTGGGTAACTCTTGTCCATGATGTAAATAATACATTGTGTTTGTTTCTGTTCTGTGTGCTGTTTGTTTGTAAATGTGTTTGGTTCGGGGGGGGGGGGGTTCTCCTGCTGTTACAACCAAACAATTAAAAGATTATTCTATTCTATTCTATTCTGTTCTATTCTATTCGTTTTAGTGGTCTGTGATTGACAACCAGGAGTCATTGTGATTGATGTGAATGATCATTTTCTTAGACAATAGTTTCAGATTTTTATTTTAATGAGGTTTCATTTCAGTGAAGTTTGTGGTGTACTCTTTTTTTTATCTGACCCAAACACGCGCCAATGAGAGGGACAAAATCCTCTGACTCTGCTTCCAACAGGAAGTGACTGCTAGTCGTTGCTATAGCAACATGTAAACACTGCTTTTGCGTGGAAACCAGTTAATGCAGTTCGCTCCAGGTTGACGCGCATGTCGTTAAATACAGAAAAGCGCAACGCGCCCGGTCTTCAAACCTGACGTTTGAAAGGCTTTTGTATCATTTTCAATCATAACAGGAGCTGTAGTTTAGTTCAGTCACTGAAATCTGTCATGTCGGCGCAAAGAGGAAACCAAGAGCAGAAAGAAACAAACACAGAGCCAGGCGGAGACACCGCGGAGGAGGACGGCGGGGAGCCGGGAGGAGAGGAGGTGAGGTCCGGCAGCTCGGCTTCAGGTGAGTCCAGGTGGGCTGGAGCTCCTGACAGTGTTCGGATAAATACTCAGGAATAAAGAGAATGTGACCTTTTTCACAGCAGCAGAGACTCGTGTGGCGCAACTCACATCAAAGGTTTTATTACACTGGAGGGGAGAAATACTGAAATGCTGTTTGTCTGGATTGTGACTGAGCACGGCCAGACTCGATAGCACCTCTGTGTCTCTGTGTGTGGTTGCAGTCAAGGTGGTGCTGGTGCCGGAGGGCCACGTGATGACGGTGGCGTTTGCTATCGAGCTCAGCATTCACGAGCTGAAGCGTCACCTCGCCTCAGAGCTCCGAGTCCCAGCAGACGTGCTTCAGATCTCTCTGGACGGTTCGTTTCTTTCTCCTGACCCAGTATGAACCTTCCAGATCCCTCAGCTCATCTGGATCCGGTCTTTTATCAGTTCCCAGAGTCAGAACCAGACACGGAGAAGCTGCATTCAGCTTTTATGCTCCTTATATCTGGAACAAACTCCCAGAAAGCCTCAGATCAGCTGAAACACTCAGTTTATTTAAATCCAGGTTGAAGACTCACCTGTTCTCAGCTGCATTTGAATAAAGCACCAAATCCACACTTTTAAGATTAAACTTCAAAACTTACATTTAACTACTGATTTTATCTTTTGCTTGTTTTAATCAATCTTAAATCCTGCTTTTTATTTGTTTTTGTTTCTAATGTCTCTGTGAAGCACTTTGAATCACCTTGTTGTTGAATTGTGCTCTATAAAAAAACTTGCTTTACTTCCACAAGTTTTTCTACAGAGTCGCACTTTGAACATGACGACTAGTGGACATAGGTGTCAGTTGTCTAGATAACCCTACAAATTCTTTACTGTCCTGCCATATGACAGTCACTAGTATCCTGACTGGTAGTTGCTTCAGTTATTTGCCTTCAAGTTGAGAGGAGTGTTTTTTTCATTTCCTATGATGTTTGGTCACCAAGTCGCTGCGAGCTGCTGCCTGTGTGGATACAGATTAACGGGTCAGTGTGTTTTTAGGCAGAGCGGTGGAGGAACACAAGAGTCTGATGGAGCTCGGCGTCAGGCCTCACAGCTCCACCCGGATGGAAATGAGCTCCACTGACCCAAGCTTCCACCCACTCCGCCCTGTTTGCCCCCTAGAGCACGACAGCATGCCCGATGTTATCACCGTCCAAGTTGAAGCAGGTACGAATACACAAGCTGCTACCTGTCCGTATACACAAAGTGCTTCCATTAGACATGAAAGCACTAAGAAATCACGAGTTACATCTGATTTATATAAAACTACAAGACTCCATAGGAAATAACACTGTAAAGATAAGGATAAGAGAGAATCCTCATAATGTGACGTGCATTCATTTGAACCGACTTTTAGCTAAACAAGTTTGCCAGACCTGGTTTAATCCTGGTGCCAAGCTAAAGATTTCCATACAAAGATATGCCGTCTTTGAAAAACCTTCAGTCATTGTCTCTCAGATGGGGGGGTGCTTCAGGAGGTGGTGGTGGAGATTGAGCGCCCACGCCATCAGAAAGCCTTCCTCGGTGGCTACAGGCATCGGCTGACGGGGCTGGAGTACCATCACGCCGCAGTCCAGACGCTGCCCAAGAGGAGACCCGATAGAGGAGTGGCGGTCTTCAGCCGCGACACACAGGTACAGAAAACAGCTTCAAAAGCACCACAGTTTATATCAGAGTCAAAACTGGGACTAAATAAGTCTTTACATAAATAATGAAAAAGATCGGCACAGGACGCCCAGACTTCATGTTCAAATTAAACAATGTAATTCTAGAGATAAGCAGCGAGTGTAATGAGCTCCCTGGACCAACAGAGACAAACACCTCTGAGGATTACAGCGCTCAGCTGATGTGCTCATTTAAACATTCATCTACTTTTTTTGGTTAAAATCTCTTAAACTCTCCACACTCGAGGTTTTATATGGTCAGTGCTGCAGCTTTCTGTCAGTTTTACCTCACAGGGGATCTTTTCTTATTCCTTTCATTTATCCCATCACAGTCAATACTTACTTAATTTCAGTTTGAATTCAGTTTTAGTTACTACTCGAGTACTATTACACCCAATGTCAATGAGATTAACATTACAGTAATCTTATTATTTATTAAAAACCTTCCATTAACCACACTGAAACAAAACCCAGCCGAGTCAAACAAAACAAAGTCACGAGGTCTGTCTGCAGGCCGGAAGCTCCTCACACAACTTTCACATTTTTTGGTATTAACTTTGTCTACATGTTTAAAGATGTTGCTCTTAAAGCCAGTCAGCCCCTGATTTAGTTTGTTTTCTCTGTTTCAGACAGTAGAGCTGAAGTCTCAGGCTCAGCAGTGTCCAGTCAGTGCCTCCACCCAGATGACTGGCATCGGCTGCTACGTCTCCTGCATGAACGACAGGTTGGTGACTCCAGGGACATACACCACTGCTGATGAGCACCACGACCGGAGGCTGAGAGCTGTGAGTGTACACTGAGCGTGTGTGGTTGCAATGCAGTGTTTCTGAGTACCTGCTGTACCAAGTGTTTGGACACACCTGCTCTTTCATGCTGTTTCCAGCTCTGTAGAACAAAACTGAAGATATCAAAACTAGGAAATAACACATTTGAGCTTCATAGTGCGAGTGATGATTCAGTGTTGCCTTGGCTTCTGAATAGAAATGTGACCAGCAATGCTGCGCTGTTAGAGCTCAGCATGCTTTATGGTGGGAACACATGCTCAGATTTCTGAGGCTTCAGGCTGCTGGCCCTCTGTGTTACAGTGAAGTCTTGCTCTGCTTCTTCATCTCGGGGATTCACGGTGTTTGAACTTTCAGATTTTTGGTGTTTGAAATGGTTTCGATGTCTTCAGTCTCGTTCTGCATCACAGAAGATGAAGAGCAGTTTGTGTGTGTAGTTATCATATACGCAGTCAATTCAGTCCCACTAAATATAAAAAATACATTTAGTGGGACTAAGTATATGACCCGTCACACACCCAGGTGATCCGTCTGCAGACGTTTGCTCGGCGCTGGTTGGCCCAGCAGGCGGTGGACCACCTGCGGAAGGAGCGAGCCCGGCGGTTGGCCTGGCTGGAGATGCAGGAAAGGAGGAGGAACGAGGAGAAAGAGGAGCAGCTGAGAGACCGCCGAAACCGCTGGCTGAATCCGAAGAGGCAGGAGGACTTCAACCTGCTGTACCAAGCTCTGGAGAGTAGGCTTTAGGGGCAGGAGGAGTTCCCCGCTTTATGTCTGTGAATGCAGCAGAGCAGTTACGTATTTAACTTTGTGTGTCTCAGAGTGGAGGAACGAGGAGGAGCAGAGGATCAGCTCGTCCCTGCGAGGAGCTGAGAGGAAAGCAGCTCTCTGCGCGCTGCTGGACCAGGAGATGGATCTCATTGCTGCTATCGGACGCCATCACATCGCCGTTCACAGCGACAACTACGACAAAGCTGTCAGGAACTTCCTGGACAAGGTCAGAGGTCGCTCCACCTACTCTACTCCAGCTCTCAACCCAATTTCATAATTTATATTTTATATGCAAATGAAAGTCATCATTAAACACAAAAAGAGAACCATGGTTAAGTGTGTAGTCACATCATCTTAATTTGATTTGATTTTACGCACCTTCAGTTTGTTGCGGTGCTCGTTAGAAGATGTTTAATACAAGGTGGAGCCTGTTTCATTCTTATTCACGGCACTTCAGTCAGTGCAAGGCTGCTTGCTACACTTACAAGCACTCTCATCACATGCTTTCGTAGCACGATGTTCCAAAGAGATTCTAATGCTGTCAGTAATGTTTGGGTTTCTTATGGTGTTTCACACCAAATGTGACAATAAGCTTGTTGTTCGTTGTGAATCATCGATCGCAACCAGAATCTAAAAGTGTGCCGGAAGAATCTCAGCTTTCTTTACATAATGTAAAGCAAATTTTTGGCCACAGATCTAATATTTTATGCTGTACTGACATGTGTTATGAGGCATAGCTTCTAAGTTTGAAAACCTGATCTTGCATTCTTTCCGATGGCCAGCAGAGGGCGACTCCTCTGCTTGTAAAAAAAAACAGTTTAGTTCTGCAGGAGTTTAAAGAAATGACTCGTTTGGCTCACTTGATTAGGAAAGACTTTCCTGATCAGTCTTTATTTAACGTATCCTCGTTGGAATCGGAGAGACCTTGCACTCTTTCCTTAGTGACTGTCCAAGAGTGGAGGGTGTTCTGGGAATCCATCCTACCCGACAAACCATCCTACCTGACAAACCATCCTACCCGACAAACCATCCTACCCGTTGTTTCTACACATGCGCACAACACGAAATTAAGTGGCGACCTGCCCTACCCTTGTGAATATGAGCTAGAAACATACTTTAACGGGTAAAATGAAGTGGCAAAGCGTCCTGGCTTTATGATTATGGGCTACAGCATACTCTGATGGGCAACGTGAAGTGGCAAACCGTCATACCTGCGTAAATTTGCTGGAATTACTCTGTGACAGCAGAAATGTGCATAAACTACTTACGGTAGGACGTTTTGCCAAAGTAGGATGGTTTGTGAAAATAGAGGGTCCCTTAGTTTCGAGTCAGATCCCCACCCACACGGTGATCACAGAAACACTCAACTTTAAAACAGGACTTGGGTGAGACCTTGGTGGCTACAGCCATCTTTTATATACAGTCTCTGGTTTCTCCGTAAACGCTGGGGTGACTGTGGGATGCTCAGAGCAAACTTCAGAGGAGCGTTCGGTCTCACAGGTACTGACACTGTGCTGTATCTGCTCCAGTCTGCGTCTCCTCATCAAAGGCGAGCAGCGGACGGTCGTCTGATTGAGATTGAAACTCAGAACACCATCAGAGCCCGAGAGCTGCGAGATCTGTACAACAGCATCAGCCTGACCACCGTCAGCCAGGAGCAGAGGCTCCACTTCCTCATGACACTGAAACACACTGTCAAGGTAAAACACACACAGTTCTTTCACAGCTAACGGTACTCTGATGTCGTCCTGTTATTATTTATATTATTTTGGGGCCTTTTGCCTTATTCAGTAACGTAGTCATGGGGAGGGGACAGGAAAGCAGGGACTCGCTGAGCACAAACAGGTCAGACTGAGACACAACATTTCAGCCTTGTAGCAGTTGGTCAGCTGCTCATGCTGTTATGTTTTTATCAAAGATAAGTGGAAGTGAATCGCGCACGGTTCATAGCATAAATGAGTCCTGAGGCTCAGTGGTTAGGACCACTGCCTGCACGGTGAGAGGTTACTGGGTTCATTCCTCTGGGAGCTTCAGTTTTTTCCCCTTTGAATGTTTCACTGTGTCACTCTGAATCTCATGAGTTTCACTTCTTGGTCAAAAGTGTTATTTTTAGAATAAAACAACCTTTTCATAACCAAAACATTGACTATTACAGAAGTGTACACATTCAACAGAAAACTATTTACTGCGACCGTGGCTCAGGGGGTTGGGAAGCGTATCTGTAACCGGAAGGTCGCCGGTTCGATCCCCGGGCTCTCTGTCCTGGTCGCTGTGTCCTTGGGCAAGACACTTTCCCCTACCGTCTACTGGTGATGGTGCGATATGGCAGCCTCGCTTCTGTCAGTCTGCCCCAGGGCAGCTGTGGCTACAACTGTAGCTGCCTCCACCAGTGTGTGAATGCGAGAGTGGCGTTGTAAAGTGCTTTTGGGTGCCTTGAAAAGCGCTATATAAATCCAATCCATTATTATTATTAAAATGCCAAATATATGAAGCTCACGATATGAAGCTCAGACAAGTAGTGCCCTTCAGAATAAAAGTCTGTGCTTTGTGTTGCCTTGTTCATAATTTGACACATCAACTTTACTGACCTGGAGATACGTACGTACATCAAAATACCGTAAATATCTGTTTTACATGAGCAGTGCGGTTGCGCTGAAATTTTCTTTCTTCCATGCTCATTGGACAGGAGCAGGAGTGTGCGCTGACCCGGGACATCGTGGATTTGGTTGACAGGGAGGTAGACCTGATGACTCGAGGGGTCAAATCAGCCAAGTTGGAGGGCCTGAGGAAGAGGATCTGTACTCTGTTACTTCAGTACATCAAAACTCCAGCTTTCAACCCTGAGGTGGCCAAGCTGCTGAAGGTGAGCGACCATCCCTCCTCATCTCACGTGTTTGGCACAATCTCAAATATGATTTCATATGTAAAATTAAAAATCTGCCCCAGGTTCCCCAGAATCCTTCCCAGCTGAAGAATGACATGATACTCTGCCAATACTGTCATCGTTACCTGCGCCTCACGGACTTCATTATGTCGGCCAGCGGCAGTCCGAATCGCCAGTGCCGCCAGTGCGCCAGACTCAACAACATAGCCAGATCTCGCCATGACTTCACCTTTTACAAAAGCATCCTGATGAGGCTGAGAGCCGACGAGCAGAGGCTCAACGCAGAAGCTAAGATCCCCTTCCTGCTGAAGGTGAACTGCTTTCATTGTGTATAATGAACAGCTCCACTGATTTCACTCTTTTGTCTACAGAAGTCTGCCATCTTCATCGTTTCAGGTGCAAGACATGCAGTACTTGGTGGAAGCAGTGTGGGCGTCCCGGTCGGCCCTCAGCGCCAACATCGATCTCTACAACCTGGCGTTTGTTCGGTGGGATCGTCAGAAGGACTGGAGCCCCTGGAACTGCATTCTGCTGTCCAAAGAAGAGACCTCAGCTCACTTAGAGGTGGAGGACGTCCACACGGTCTGTACATGTCTGAACAATATCAATTTATCTTTTGTTGAGAGAAAGTCCGTATTAGGACAGCCCCTCTCAGCTTCCACTAGAAGGAACTCTGACTCTGTTTCACTTCTGAATCGACCTCCTTAATGCTAATCTCTGTGAACAGGTACCTGCATACCACGTCCAGTCCACTGCCTACATTTCACGCTTTGCCCGTCCAAAACGTGAAGTGTTCACGCATGCAGAAGTTACAGCAAGTTGCAGTAACAGCAACAGAGGGAGATATTTTATTTCCAGCCAACATGAAAATTTAAACAGACAGCAACACATTTACATGTAAATACATATTAGTCCCTAGCTTAATCGATTCTGACGATTTAGGACCTTGGAATGTACTTATTGGCACTTTTTGCTCATTACCGACTTCTTGGCTTTAAATATATTATATATTATCTCGCCCTGCTGGTAATGCAACTTCTGCATACGTGTCCATTTCATGTTTTGGAGAGGTAAAGTGTGAAATGGACACGATGGACGGCGTGCCTATTACACGTTTTGCGGTTTGACATGTATCCAGAGCCTGAAGCCATCAGACCAGAGCTGTTGACTCGTTCCGTTACGGATGGTTTTTGGCGCAGCACCTGCTCATGTTTCTGGCTCCAATGTTGTTCTTAGCTTTGTACAAAGCTTACATATTTACACTGTAATTGAAGGCACTCTGCGCATTTTCTAATACTTTCCGATGTACATTTGATTGTTTTACATTTTATTTGTTTTGGTGGCATTTTACATTGTTAAGCACTTTGTGCAGCAGGGACCCTTGATGAATTCTCTAAGCCTGTGTGTGTTTGTGTGTTCAGACATACGACACAACGTTAATCCACGAGATCGAACGCAAACACGCACAAGCTCGACGCCACTTCAGCCAGGTTCCCGTTATGTCCGAGCAGCTGGATACTCACCCTGCTGCTGTCCTTGGCAACCAACTTGTCTCCAAGCCCATTACCATGGCAATAATCAAGCATACCAGAGACACTCAGACCTCAGATCATTAACACTCTGTGCAGTTTTATTTCTTCTGCCTCATATTTCTTGTAACTTTCATTTGAAGTCTACAGTAAAGCTTATGTTGGTTCTGACTTTTGTACATTTATTTCTCTGATTTGACTTTTAAGGTAGAGGCTCATCTTAAAATGTCTCATACAAACATCTCAAGGATGTTTTGAGTTCGCCAAGATGTTCAGCTTTATGAAAAGTCATGTGCTTAACAAGCTTTTATATTCATAGCTTGATGTTTGGCCTGGTATGCAGGGTGAACTGTGGGGCCTTATTCAGTATCAGCGCAAGTTGCCATAAGAAGACATTCAGTTTCTAGATGATGATACTCACACTTACCAGTGACGGCAGAACAGAATCCCAGCAGAGACGGGATATAGGACAGACTGGTTTTAGATTTTAACAAATTAAAAACTGTTCACAGTTACAGATTGTGTGTCCAAATGCAGGTTAAAGCTCCATCATGCAAAGCAATCTTCTCTGGACCATTGTTTCAAATTTGAACTTTTTTTTGGCAACTGTGGATGTGTTATTAGACTAAAGGGGGGGGGGGGCAACCCGCTCATTATCAGCGCAGAGTTCAAACACCTGCATCTCAGATAATGGTGGTGCCTCAGTGGAACCAGCAGCGTACTTGTAGAGTCCATGTGCTGAACTGGCCAGCCTGCAGTCCAGACGTTTTACTAGCTGAGAACATCTGGAGCCTCATAAAGCAAAAGAAACCACAAAGAATACTCGAGTATCGAGCAGCTACAATCATCCATCCTCCCCCAGGTCCAGGAGCAGAAACAGATGTTACACAAGCTGTCGCTGATTTGCGACCCCTGGACACTATCAACCTGTTATAAACAGGTAAATTCAAAGTGAATTTAAACAGCATTAACATCTTTGATGTAAATTGATGTCTGCTGCTCTCAGTGTAATTTACCATTGACCATGAACACCGCAGCTGCTCTGCAGCAGTCAAACATCGAGCATCACTGTAAATTTCACTGAAAACTAACCAGTGTAGCCTGCACGAAACTTTACCAGACTGACAGAATAACATCAACTATAACCGGTTATGTCAAAGCTAAAGATGTTTATTGACTCGTACAACAGACTGAGATGCTGAGTTCTACAAGTGAGAACTTTATTTACAACCACACATTGAGCAGTCTGTTGTAGGCAGTATTCTTTTGGAGATTGTGTTTTAGGTTTATCCCATGATCTTAAAAACTAAAGCTAAAAGGCATTTCCAAAACATTTCACTTTATGTTAGGAAAAATGCAAAAATGCACACAAAAGATGAGGCTAGAAATCAATGTTGACTGTTAGTGACCTTCAGGCCTTCAGATGGGTTTAGATCAAGTTTTATAAGAAAAAAAAACTAATATAGTGATATGAGAGGAGGAAGAGGCTGAAGGAGGAGCAACACTGTCACAGAGCAGAAAAGGACTCCCACTGTCAGATACATTCAATATGTGAAGCATACAGAACAGATAGTGTGTGGAAGATGCTGTCACTGCATTACTGGCTCATGTTTCCTTTGTTTGTGATCACACTAACAGGTCGGTTAAAGCAGGAAGAAGAAATGTCTTTAAAGGATCTGTTTGCTAGAAATCACTGGAACAGGCGCTCACAGTTTAACATCGTCTTTAACAACATTTATCTCTTCCTTTAGGTGTCAGCTGTGATCAACTCACTGCAGTCAAGGATGAAGAGTCCACTGTAGAAGGAAACACTCTCACTCTGTCCTACAGATTATCCAGAGATATTATAATTAATGATTATTTCTTCTGGTATCGACAATATCCAGGGAAACCGCCAGAGTTCCTGATCCACATATCAGGGATGAATATTTCAAGGCCGTCGGAGTTTCTGAAATCAGCTGCAAGATTCTCCACAAAACTGTCTGGAAAAAAGCGTCTGGACCTTCAGATCTCCTCTGCTGCAGTGTCTGACTCTGCTGTGTACTACTGTGCTCTGCAGCCCACAGTGACAGGAAACAGCAAAACTCTGTACAAAAACCTTTGGAGCAAAGACAACAGAATACTCCACAACATCCACTAGAGGGAGCCACACACTGTTAAACCTCTGATTCTTGTGTCATTGGACTGATGACAAAGACAACAGAGAAATGAAGCAGTAAAGATCAGAGACAGAGACAGAGCTGCTGTGGAAGCACAAAACTATTTGATTGGCTGAGCTATTAAACTGGCCCCACCCACTGAAGTTGAGCTCATCCAATGACATTATTTGTTGGTCATTGTGCTGCAGTGGAAGAACATTGTTCATGTGCTGTCTGTCTGGCTTTAATAACTCCAAAGACATGTTGCTGCACCTCTTTTTGCTTCTATCTCACATTATAGGTGAGTTTAAGAACAGGGATTAAAGTTTAGTTGAAGCTGCTGCATTAAGCAGATATACAGACTGCATTTCACTACTTTTCTTCTTTCTTTTTCCAGGACTAACAGCTGGAGACTCAATCACTCCTCAACAACCTGAAGTCACTGAGACAGAAGGAGAATCTGTCAAACTCACATGTAGCTATGAGACAGATGCAAGTTACCCACGCCTTCACTGGTACAGACATGATTCTGACCTTCAGGCTCCTCAGTTTATACTCTGGAAAGGAGGGAAACGAGAAACAACTCAATATATTCCTGATAATCGATATCACTCCACAACAACAGATAAATCAACTACTCTGACCATAGCAGCCCTAACCCTGGCAGACACAGCTCTCTACTACTGTGCTCTACAAACACAGTGATACAAAGTGTAGAAGAGGCTGTACAAAAACCTGAACACAGATATCTGACTACTCTTCAAAGAGGAGGGAAGTGGTATTCAAAGCACAGCTTCATATCAGATGGATTCTGCTAATTCCTGTTTTATCAGAGTCACTGTGGTTACAGCTGCTAATGAAACACTGTGGGAGGATTCACATGAGCAGCAAATCCACACCAACCACAAACCAACACTTTATATCAGCATCAACAGTCAGGAGGAAACATCGTTGCTAGTTGATGATAAATTCTGTATTGTACAAATTGTAAAGATTTCCTATATGAAAACCTTTAAAACTCAGCTTTTACAGTAAAAAAGAGACAAACCATTTGTCATTCTGTACACTGTTTTATATGAGAAGATAAGTCTAATTGAATGATATCAAAGGTAATGTACACCAGCTTAACTTTAAATGCAGACAGGATCATTTATAAAAGCAATTTAGCGAGGACAAAAGAAAGCATCTTTACACAGCCTGCACCTGGGGTCTCTCCTGCTGTGACAGACCCCAGCCTCTTGTGCTCAGAGCTTGTTCCTGTGCTGCCATGATTAGTGCCTCTGTGCTGTCTTTCAGTCCAGCCACTGGTAGGATTTCTGGGTATCAGCCACCTCCTCTATCTGCCGGTGGTACATACCGTGCAGGGGCCTGTCCTTCCATGATGGTTTGTCCTCTTGCTCCTTTTTCTTGGGTTTCTGCTTTCTTCCCGTATGTTACGTTCCCCTAAAAGGGTCCAGGCGGTGAGGGGGAAGTAACAATAAGTGTCCAGGTCAGAAAAAGGAGCCAAGGAGGCAACAGGGTTAAATTAAAGAGTTTTATTAAAATAGCTCAACTAAAAGAGACAGACAAGCCGCTATCACCATTTAAGAAAACAAACGAAACTCAAATGTTAGTCAATAAAGCACAAAGTAAGTCAAAAAGAGTGCAGCTCACAAGCTGCAAACACACTAAAGGCACTCTGGCCCAGAGCTCACCTTTCCCTGGGCTTAAATCTCCTTAACTACTGACGAGAGTCAGCTGCACAAAAGGGAAAGGTGGCACCTCAGGCAGAAGAGGTGGTGGGACACGCCCACACAGGCACCTTCAGGAGGAGGCCCTGCTAGGGCCGTAACACCGTAGCATACAGTCACAGGGTGCTGGGCTTTGGGTGAAACCCTCTGTGCATGGTCAGGAGCTTCCTCATCTAAATGTCATTGGCTTCTAGCTCAGGAATGTTTCTTTATATGTTGAAGCGCATGCATTTAGGCTCCTACATGTGTGATCCTGGATCTTTCAGTCAGTACACTGCAACAAAATCCAGATGAAATAATGACCAATCATTAACCAGAAAGAGTTTGATAGTCCTCTCCACTTTTCCCTCATGTCATCATCCAATTATATCCAATCATTTGATGACGAGCCGCACCCTGGTGTTCTCTCTCTACTTCCCTCTGCAGCAAACGTTTCTTTATTAGTTACATTTATTCAACATAATTCAGTTTGTATAATTTTAACCGGACTTCTTATCATCTCGATTAGAAACACAGTTCCCCCTCTCGTACTCTACATAGTTCACATGCAGTTTCCAGTTCTGATTCTGAATCAATAAAACTGAAAAAGAATTGCTGCAATGAAATAATAATAATATTTAAACCTTTCAACCTGTGTGTGTGTGTGTGTGTGTGTGTGTGTCTGAGTGTGTGTGTCTGAGTGTGTGTGTGTGTGTGTGTGTGTGTGTGTCTGAGTGAGAGAGAAGAGCAAACATCTGATAAAAGTGAAGCAGGCACAAAGGTTTTGGACTTTATACATACAGAAGACTCTGTTAAAGCTCTGTGTTACATGACGCCCATGGAGGCTGGATTTTCGGCCTTTAACTGGAGCCGAGCTCAGGGATCTAATCTGCCTGACAGTACAAACATACACAGAAAAAGCAAACTTAATATTTCATTCAAAAGACCTTTAATTTGACTTTTTCCAAAGTACAATTTAAATAAAAGACCTTCACCGTGTTTTCACTTGAGCATTTAAAAGCCTCCACGAGACTCTGCAGGCTGACACATCTGTTGTTAGACTGATCTCACACCGTGTGACATGTAATAAAGTGATGGAGCAGTGTGAAGGTTTGTAAACCTGGAAGCTCTGCTCTGAGATTCTGTGAATCCTCGGATGGATATTTATCAGCCTCGGCTTCACAGACAGTTTGTCTCTAAGACTTTTGCCACGTGTGAATTTTATTGTGGCGCCACAAATGACTGTGACACCTGAACATTTTCCCGCATGTTTTACAGGAAGACGGCTTCTCGCCTGTGTGGATTCTCATGTGGATCAACAAATTACTCCTTACAGTAAAGTTCTTCCCACATGCAACACAAGGATACGGCTTTTCACCCGTGTGGATTCTCATGTGCACAGTCAAATTATCCATCTGAGAAAAACCTTTTCCACATATGTCACAAGAATACGGCTTCTCACCTGTGTGCATCGAATAATGTCGCTTCATTCTGGAAGTATACTTAAAAGATTTTCCACAAACATCACATTTTATAGACTTTTCACCAGTTTTGTTGTTACACTGACTGTATGACACAGGAGGGCGATCTGCATTGTTGCTGTGACTAATGTTTCGATTTCTAGTGGATCCTGAGTCGGCGCTCCCGCTTCCTTCCTGATGCTGACTCTCAGCTCCAGCAGAGCTGTGAGAGAGGAGCTGCTCCCACATCGGTTCAAGTTCACTGTACCCACTTTCCTCAGCAGCAGCAGTCACCATGAAGGTATCCGTCTCCTCCTTCAGTCCCAGCTGCTCTCCCTGCTGACTGCTGCACAGTTCCTCCTGTTCCTCTTTAATCTGTGGAGCTTCTGGTTCCTCCTGCTCCACACTGGAGCTCCTCTCCTGGTTCCAGAGCTGCTGCTCAGGGAGAACCTCCTCCTCCTCCTCACAGACCTGCTGCTGTGGGACACCTGAGACAATCATAAGCTTGTATGGTGAATAAAGTCAACTACACTTTAAAGAAACTATCATCTTTACATGTGACACGAGTGCAGCCTCTCACACTATCCATCCTCAGACCTCTCTTAGCTTGGTCTTATATACAAATCTGATTCCTCAGCTAAAAACTCCTCAAGAGGAAAATATTCTGACTTCAAAGCTTTAAAGCGCAGCGCAGTCCTGTCCTCTGTTTGCTCTTTGTTAGCTCACATCTCCAAAAAGTCCTCACAATCAGAAACGTCCCGCAGAGCTGTGATCAGGATCCTCCCTCAGAGGGACACTCACCTGTCCTGTGCAGCTTGATTTGGGGTTTCCAGGTGATATCCAGCAGTCTGCGCTGACGGTCGATCTCTTCCTCGTACTGGACGATCGTTTTTTCAAACTCCAAGAATATTTGTTCAGCAGCAGCAGTTAGTCGCTCGTTGATGAACTCTCTCAGATACTGAACTGAAGGCATCGTTGCTGCCGCAGCTCACACACTCAGCTCACACACTCAGCTCACACACTCAGCTCACACACTCAGCTCACACACTCAGCTCACACACTCAGCTCACACACTCAGCTCACACACTCAGCTCACACACTCAGCTCACACACTCAGCTCACACACAGCACAAAGCCTCCAAAAGTTCACGCTGGAACAACCAAACTGCCGCTTTTAAAAATGTTTACTTCCGCCGGATGTCCCGCTCTGAAGTTCCGGCAGGAGGAGGATGTTCAAATACTTTGTTCCGCTTGGAATAAACGTCCTTCTTTCTTCCTAAAAACCTATTTAAATGTACCAAACAGAGCCATAAATACATAAACAGCGTGTTACTGCCACAGCTCACACACTCGGCTCACGATCGATGTATGCTTCCGCGCTAAATTGCGCTCTTTCTCGGAGATATTACTCCGCTTTCAGCCGCACAGGTGTGAGCTTCCACAGACGGTGTCGCAGATTTTTAAAATATTCAACGCAGAACTCTAAATTAAGCCTTTTCCAACAGAAAAGCCTCCCTGCTCACTCCTCACGCAGGAAACAAACACTTCCGGCTTTTCTTTCCTTACTTCCGCCTGCTGTCACACATAAAGCTTCCTGCAGAGGACAGTTGCTTTTTGTTCCGCCCTGTACAGCCCGCAATGTCTGCGTCGCTTTTAAATCCACAGGTTATAAAGTTCATCAGTCAGACTAACTGAACGCATCAGCCTGGAGAGCAGCTCGATAACAAAGTGTACAACAGTTTCTGTCAAAGCTGAAGATTTTTCTGGACTCATACAGCAGACTGAGATGATGGACTTCACAACCGAGGCTTTACTTACGACCACACATTGATCAGTCTAGTGTAGGTGGTATTCTGTTAAATCGAGACTGTGGATTCTCATCAAAACTGACGCTATAAAGCTCGAAATGTTTCACCTCATGTTAGTAAAAGATTCTGAAAAATGCTCTGTACAAAAGACAAGGTTGAAAATCAGTACTGACTGTCAGCCTTCAGACGGGTTCAGACAAAGTTTAGGAAATGTTTGTAATGTTCTTATTTTCAGGATGTCTCTAAATAAAATGTTTTAATGTATTAAAGCTGAAGGACATTTTAAGAACAACAGCCACACTGAGAGCTTCAGGACAAATGTTTAAAAAATGCAAGATTGAAAGTTTGGTGAAGGGTTTTCTGTTGAATGCTTTAAATGCTGCCCTCTCTGTCTCAGTGCACAAGTCACAACACAACTCAATGAGCAACAACTTTCTGCAGCTAAATGAAGATAAGACTGAACATGCAGAGATATGAGAGGAGGAAGAGGCTGAAGGAGGAGGAAGAGGCTGAAGGAGGAGCAACACTGTCACAGAGCAGAAAAGGACTCCCACTGTCAGATACATTCAATATGTGAAGCATACAGAACAGATAGTGTGTGGAAGATGCTGTCACTGCATTACTGGCTCATGTTTCCTTTGTTTGTGATCACACTAACAGGTCGGTTAAAGCAGGAAGAAGAAATGTCTTTAAAGGATCTGTTTGCTAGAAATCACTGGAACAGGCGCTCACAGTTTAACATCGTCTTTAACAACATTTATCTCTTCCTTTAGGTGTCAGCTGTGATCAACTCACTGCAGTCAAGGATGAAGAGTCCACTGTAGAAGGAAACACTCTCACTCTGTCCTACAGATTATCCAGAGATATTATAATTAATGATTATTTCTTCTGGTATCGACAATATCCAGGAAAACCTCCAGAGTTCCTGATCCTCATATCAGGGACGAACAATTCAAGACCGTCAGAGTTTCTGAAATCAGCTGCAAGATTCTCCACAAAACTGTCTGGAAAAAAGCGTCTGGACCTTCAGATCTCCTCTGCTGCAGTGTCTGACTCTGCTGTGTACTACTGTGCTGTGAGGCCCACAGTGACAGGAAACAGCAAAACTCTGTACAAAAACCTTTGGAGCAAAGACAACAGAATACTCCACAACATCCACTAGAGGGAGCCACACACTGTTAAACCTCTGATTCTTGTGTCATTGGACTGATGACAAAGACAACAGAGAAATGAAGCAGTAAAGATCAGAGACAGAGACAGAGCTGCTGTCGAAGCCAAAAAGAAAGTCTTACCATGACAATAAAGGTATTAACTTTTATTTTTCCAGAATAGAAAACTAGGATCACACCATCAACTCAACAATTCAATGCCGTTCTTTAGCAGAACTACAAACCAAAGCTGGGTTGTACGTTATCCAAACTCCAAAAAGGCTCAGACTTTGTGTAAAATTTCAACAAAAACAACATGCAAATCTCATAAGTCCGTATTTTATTCACAACAAAACAGAAAAACATTTTTAAAGTCAGTTTTTTTTCTGAAAAAATATTTTTCCAAATTTTGAATTGAACTTATTTTGAATTGAATGGTAGCGACACATCTCAGGATTGGGCAGCAAAAAGCTGGAAGAGTACGTTGTACTGAAAGAAACAGTTGGAGGAACATTTGGCAACTAATGAGGTTAATTGGCCACCAGTCAGGAACAAGACTGGGTATAAATCAGTGCCTGTGGATCTGGCAGCTGGCACATCTGGAAAGGCACCATCAACACTGAAAGGTGCTTACAGGTGACATATTCTCTACCCAGACGACTTTTTCAGAGGTCTTCATATTTTAGCAGGACGACGCTAAACTGCACACTGCATCTATTCTAACAGCACAGCTTCATAGCAGAAACATCTGGGTGTTGAACTGACCCAGACCTTTCACCAGCTGAAACATCTGGATCATCATGAAACAAAAATACACCAAAGAAGACCCAGGACTGCTGAGCAGCTAGAACCCTCTATCAGACCAGAATGGGACAACACTCCTCTTTTCAGGTCACGGATGCTGCACAGTGGAGACCTGACCCAGCTTTTGAGACGTGCTGCTGCCATCAAATCCAAAATAAGATTAATCATATTTTCACTGAATAATATAAAAGCCTTACATGTAAGAGTCAAACAATCATTGGAGAGGTCAGAAGATGATTTCAAGCCAAGCCTCTACTTTTGAACCATCATGAATTAATGTTTGCGTTAAACTTGGCTTCAAAGGTGTTGCTTTTTCTAAAGATATTTTTCGGTTACACCTTTTCACCTGTGTGAATTCTCATGTGGCTAGTCAAATCAGAATTTTGATTAAAGCTTTTCCCGTATGTTTTGCAGGAATACAGCTGTTTACCTGGGTGGATTTTTGTGTTTTTTAAGTCCTGTTATATTTAAAAATCTTTTCCCGCAGATGTTACAGACGTGTGACATCTCACCCATGTGGATTTTCATGTGCTCCATCAGAATACTCCTGTGATGAAAACTTTCCCCACAAGTGTTACAAAGATGTCGCTTCACACATGTGGAGAACCAAATGATTACGGCAACAAAAACTTTTCCCGCATGTTTTGCAAGAGTACGGCTTCTCACCTGAGTGGAGCCGTGCGTGATCTTTAAGTGAAGAAGATGCACAAAACTTTTCACTACATGTTTGACATTGATACGGTTTCTAACCTGTGTGAGTTCTCATGTGGATGGTCAAATGATAGTTTCGACGAAAGTTTTTCCCACATGATTTACAGAAATATGGCTTCTCACCTGTGTGGATCTTTGTATGCTTTCTAAGTACTGATTGGCTAGAAAACATTTTACCACAAGTCTTAATAAGAATAAATTATTCGTTAAAGTATTTGTTAATCATTAGTATTGAAATTTGCAAATTTATTTTTGTGATATTTAAATTTGAAATATTTTGCATCTTGTATATTAAATCTGAATATCTGGTGCTCCATTCTGTCATACAGATAAATATCGCTCATTAGTGTTAACGTTATTCTCTTCAATTTTAGTAATTCTCTTGATTTAAATATTACGTGTCATCTGACAAATTGTGTCAGATGACATGTCTCATCCTTGTGTGAACCACGACACTGCGGGTCGTTGTCCTTGCACACAGTGCAAAGTGCTCCATCCTCCCTCCTCACAGTGATTCAAATGCTGCTAGCAGTCTGTGAACCAGGAGGAAGAGGAAGTGAGAGAAGTCAGACTCAAAGAGGAGACAGAGGGCGACATCATCCAGTAGGCGGGGCTCTCCTTCTGCACTGTGTTCAACCATTGTGTCAATAATAAGTGCTGCTGTGAAGAGAACAATTCTCAGACTGAATGTTGAACATCAGCTAGTTTCTCCTGTTGATTTAAACCTTGTTGTACAGATGGAACATTGGCTGTGGATTATTCTTGCTGCTCTTTTCTTTGGTGAGATACAAACATCAACATGTTTCCTCTGCTTAAATAAATGTGTGAGTCTGATTAATGGTGAGTTTTTAATCATGTTTATTGATCCATCTCTTCCTCTGCACGTTCTGTTCTTCCTCAGAGTGTAAAGGAGAAGACAAAGTGATCCAGGGTCAAGGAGATGTCATTGCTGCTGAAGGAGACACAGTTACACTTGACTGTAGATATGAGACCAGTTATGCAGCTACACTGATCTGGTACAAGCAAGAAGTAAATAGTTACCCAAAGTATATGCTCAAATGTGTCTCAGAAACAACAGTTAAAGCTGAAGAATTCAACAACAACAGATTTGATGCAAAAATCAATGAGAAGCAAAAGTCAGCTCCTCTGAAGATCCAGAAGCTTCAGCTGTCTGACTCTGCTGTGTACTACTGTGCTCTGCGGCCCACAGTGACAGGAAACAGCAAAACTCTGTACAAAAACCTTTGGAGCAAAGACAACAGAATACTCCACAACATCCACTAGAGGGAGCCACACACTGTTAAACCTCTGATTCTTGTGTCATTGGACTGATGACAAAGACAACAGAGAAATGAAGCAGTAAAGATCAGAGACAGAGCTGCTGTGGAAGCACAGAACTATTTGATTGGCTGAGCTATTAAACTGGCCCCGCCCACTGAAGTTGAGCTCATCCAATGACATTATTTGTTGGTCATTGTGCTGCAGTGGAAGAACATTGTTCATGTGCTGTCTGTCTGGCTTTAATAACTCCAAAGACATGTTGCTGCACCTCTTTTTGCTTCTATCTCACATTATAGGTGAGTTTAAGAACAGGGATTAAAGTTTAGTTGAAGCTGCTGCATTAAGCAGATATACAGACTGCATTTCACTACTTTTCTTCTTTCTTTTTCCAGGACTAACAGCTGGAGACTCAATCACTCCTCAACAACCTGAAGTCACTGAAACAGAAGGAGAATCTGTCAAACTCACATGTAGCTATGAGACAACTTCAAGTTATCCTCTACTTCACTGGTACAGACATCATTCTGACCTTCAGGCTCCTCAGTGTATATTGTGGAAAGGAGCAAGATCAGACAGTCATCTAAAGTATATTCCTGATAATCGATATGACTCAGAAACATCACCAACAATAACTAATCTGACCATAGCAGCCCTAACCCTGGCAGACACAGCTCTCTACTACTGTGCTCTAGAAACACAGTGATACAAAGTGTAGAAGAGGCTGTACAAAAACCTGAACACAGATATCTGACTACTTTTCAAAGAGGAGGGAAGTGGTATTCAAAGCACAGCTTCATATCAGATGGATTCTGCTAATTCCTGTTTTATCAGAGTCACTGTGGTTACAGCTGCTAATGAAACACTGTGGGAGGATTCACATGAGCAGCAAATCCACACCAACCACAAACCAACTGCAGGAACGTTCAGACACAATAAAAACTGTCAAACATCAAAAGCTGCTCATTTACACTATTTTATATTTAGTGGATGAGGACATGCAGAAATGCAGCAGAAGCAAAATAAACAGAGTAACAGAGGTTTATCTCTTTAAGGTAAAATCTCTCACATGAAGCTAAAAGTCCAACCAGGAAGACCATCTCATGCTTAGTGCAATATGTTGCCATCAGGGTGTGAATTTCATGCTTAAAACACAACCCTGGATGTAGATGTGACTCCGTTACATCTCATGTCTAAATCAGGGGTGTCAGAGCTCAGCTTGCTCAGTGTTTGAGTGTCTAAATGAGTCTCACAGTCCTAATTGTGCACTTGAAGCCATTTATAAATATAACTTATAATTCTTAACCTGTTTGAATTCTTAACCTGCTCACCACAAACAAGCACAAGCAGACATTTTTTGGACTGTTCATAAGTGTTACAGTTTTTCCTACTGATACAAACTTATGGCCATTCATACCACACAAAGAAATCTAGCAACAAACAATTAATGCCCCCAGTACAGGAGCAGAGCGAGAGAACATGTGGTTGAACAGGATGTACCACCAGATGTGTTGTTTATACAAAGACATGTGTGGTATCCACGGAAACGTTAGAATCTCAGCTAAAAGCTCTTAAAACAGTTTCAACGACCACCAAACAGCCAAAACAGCAAACGATTAAAGAGCAGGTAAACAGATTCAACAAAGAGATGTAAACATAATGAGCTGATCGTTCACCCGGCAGCAGGAACACGAACACGCCGCCCGTGATGAAAGTAGACATCTCACTGGAAATGCAGATTCCGATGATTAGACCAACATTCACTGAACCAGCATGAAAGAAGACCAAAACTACGCCTCACGTTTGAAAAACATTTTCATGAATTCACTCTTTCTTTGGCTGTTTTGCTTCCACCATGATTCCTGCACATCTCTCTCCCTCTTTCTGCTTTGAGACCATCAAAAACCTCTGTTTTCTGCATTATGTGCTTGCTTATTACACACCAGTCTACCGTTGTGTATGCTGCTGTCGGCCGCTGTTTTTGTTTATTCCCCAAAATGGCTTCTGACAAGAAAGCCTCATTTTTGCTTTTCAATACAGAAGAAATTTCAGCTTTCACAAATGATGCCAAACTACAAAGTGCTCAGCTGTGTCTCTAACAAAACCTCTGTGACTTTGTGAGAAACAGAAAAGTTGATCTTTTTCACTTTCTGCTATAGAAGTTTTAGATTTTTTACAACTACAGTTAAAAAAAACTGGACAGTTTGGGCAATGAGCTCCCAGAACTTCTTCTGTCGTTGTATTTCTCACAGTTCTTCATGTAACTTATTTACACTGACAGAAAAATTCACCAGTCTTGCCTACTTAACATCAAAGTGGGCTGTATGTGTCATGTGGTGTAAAATGAGTTTGATACCCCTCGTCTAAACCTCTGTAGCACCAGGGTGTTTCAGAAAGACGGAGGTCAGTGCTGATGGGAACAAGAGCAGTACATGTCTGACCTGTTCTGGAAGCACTGGTTTCAGAAGTATCTGCCTCAACTTCAGGACAGTCAGAATTGTCAGAGAACCAAAAAAAGCATCGCTCCTGGAGATGTTATCATCATGACTAAGTGCCTCGGTACTCATAGCTGACTGAAAGACATACTTCCTGACAGCAGATGGCTTGTATAGTGGCTATACATTAACACAAGGATTATCTCGATAGGCTCATCGCAAAGATGTCTTCTTCAAGAACAAAAGGAGCTATGAGGAGCTGCTTTGACCTTTGCCCTTGTTGGAGACGCTGACTTTTGTATTGATATAGACCTATTCTTATTCCAAACACATCTGGGACTCAAGCTTTTGTTCTTTAAATATTTACATTAATTGACTTTGACACAAGGATTTGTGATATTTTTGTTGATGTTATTTCTCCTATGTGGTGGTACGGTATAATTACTGGTGTTGAATAACTGTGGGCTGGAATATTCGAGTCATTCATGTCAGTTTCTGTCAGTATTTCTAAAAAATTTAAATTAACAATGTCATATTTTTATCATGATATGTTATTTTGCGATAATTATCTTTATCATCTTTATCACCAAGCCCACCATTATTTCCATTTACCCCTAGTTTATCTTATCCTGCACTACTTACAACCACCGTGAGCCTCATGAAGCTTGGTTGGATAACAGATGAGCTCAAAGGCAGCTGTCCTCAGCTCTGAGAGGTCCCCACGAAGAAGGAAAACGATCTTTCCCTCAGGCTGTGGCCTCATGTGGCTACTTGGCTCAGAGAGCAGAGGTCTCCAAACACCTCTGCAGGTACAGGAGTGAGGTCTTGAGTGACCTCATCCCTTCATGCAGACTTTTTCTCTTTGCTGCCCCTCCTGTGCAGGTATTTAAAAAAAACAAACAAACAAACAAACAACCAGTGCATGCTGGTCCTATACCTGCTTACCCTATCTATACAACCTGAGATTTCCATATTCTATCTTGACTTTTTAATCACCCCCCCCCCCCAATGAAATGAAAAACAGCAGTGAAACAAATAGAGCAATAAAAATATACAAATATATAATAGCTTCAACATCTGCCATTTATTTAAAACCAAACAGCTCATACATGTTATTTCACACCATAAGACACTAATAAAGTAACAACTGTCAGTTATTTATCCCCCACTATGTACCATAATATCTCAGTTTGGACCCACATAAAACATTTGTAGCTACAAACCTAACAAATCAGCTTCATCTATCGAATCTATCCAGAGTTCAGAGAAAACCATTGGTGATTGGTGTTTCTATATGGTCAAAGTTAAACATCAATTATCAAAAATCAGTACCAGCAGGACACCCAGAGAAAAATCTGAAATGGCCAAAAAATAATTTAGTGCGTGCATCTCTAGTTCCAACATACTCTAAGACTTCTCAGCTGTGTGAGTTTTCATGTGGCGCAAGAGCTGACTACTATAGGTGAACATTTCCCCACATGTTTTACAATGATGTGGTTTCTCTCCTGTGTGCATTCTTATGTGCACCGACAGGTAACTACTACGTGTGAACATTTTCCCGCACATTTTACAAGGATATGGTTTCTCTCCTGTGTGAGATCTTACGTGCTCCAGCAAACGACTACTGCGTGTAAACATTTTTCCACATGTTTGACATGGATACGGCTTCTCACTTGTGTGGATTCTCATGTGGACAGTCAAAGTACTCTTCTGACTAAAACGATGCCCACACATTTCACAAGAATACGGTTTCTCACCTGTGTGGATTCTGTAATGTCGTTTCATTTCATAATTATCTTTAAAGCATTTTCCACAAACGTCACATTTTAAAAACTTTTTAGCTGTGTCAAAATTATACTGACTCCCTGATCTGGGAGGAAATTCTTGACTTTCATTTTTATTTCCAGTTGATCCTGGATCTGCACTCCTGCTTTCTTCCTGATCCTGGCTCTCAGCTACAGCAGAGCCTCCTTCTGATTCACTGTGGTCTCTTTCCTCGTTAGCAGCAGGCACCATTAAGGTATCAGTCTCCTCCTTCAATCCAAGCTCCTCTCCCTCCTCACTCCTGCAGAGTTCCTCCTGTTCCTCTTTAATCTGTGGAGGTTCTGGCTCTTCCTGGCCCAGGCTGGAGCTCCTCTCCTGGTCACAGAGCTGCAGCTCAATGAGAACCTCCTCCTCCTTACAGACAGGCTGCTGCGGGACGTCTGGAGGGACTAAAGGAGACAACAAAAACAAAAGTGAACTGAACATGATTCTCTGAAATGCACAAAAGGTTTCCACTTGTTGTCAGTGCTGCGAATCGCTACCTTATCGTGGTGGAGGGGTTTGTGTGTTGTGTTGTCTGGGGGCTTTTCCCCCCTGGAAGGGTCTCATGTGGCAAATTGGTCCAGGGTAAGGGACTAGACAAAGAGAGATTCAGAAGACCCCTATGAATACCATCGTTCCCTCGAAGCTGGACAGGAAACTGCAGGATCTAGGACTGAGCAGCTCCCTCTGCAGCTGGATCCTTAGCTTCCTGTCTGACAGACGCCAAGTGGTCAGACTGGGCAGCATCACCTCATCCCCCATCACACTGAACACTGGTGCTCCACAGGGGTGTGTACTGAGCCCTCTCCTGTACTCACTCTACACCTACGACTGCACAGCCACTAACAGCTCCAACATCATTGTGAAGTTTGCGGACGACACTACAGTGGTGGGTCTTATCACCAACGGTGATGAGACGGCTTACAGGGAGGAGGTCAGCGCCCTGACCCACTGGTGTCAAGACAACCATCTCACCCTCAACGTCGCAAAGACAAAGGAGTTGATAGTGGACTTCCGGAGGTGCAGAGAAGTACACACCCCCATCACCATCAACGGCGCTGCTGTGGAGAGAGTGAGCAGCTTCCGGTTCCTTGGTGTACATCTGGCTGAGGATCTTACGTGGTCAGTACACACAAACAAAACAGTGAAGAAGGCGCAGCAGCGCCTCTTCTTTCTCAGGAGACTGAAAAGATTCGGCATGAGCCCCCGCATCCTCAGGACCTTCTATCACTGTGCCATTGAGAGCATCCTCACTGGATGCATCACCACCTGGTATGGCAACAGCACCGCCTACAACTGCAAAGCTCTCCAGCGAGTAGTGCGGTGCTCTGAACGGATAATTGGAGGTGAGCTTCCCTCCCTCCAAGACATCTACAGGAAGCGGTGCCTGAGGAAAGCGGGGAGGATCATCAAGGACTCCAGTCACCCCAGCCATAAACTGTTCAGACTGCTTCCATCAGGAAGGAGGTTCTGCAGCATCCGGTCCCGTACCAGCAGACTGAGAGACAGCTTCTTCCATCAGGCCATCAGACTGCTGAACACGTCATAGACACCTCAGCTTCACTACTGGAACTTCAACATTATGCACTCCACACTGTATATAAATGCCACTTGTTTTGCACATATTCAACTCTGTATATTTTTATATATTTTATTATTATTATTATTATTTTATTTTATTTTTTTTACTATTTAATTTGTAAAAATGTGTATACACACACACACACACACACACACACACACACACACACACACACACACACACACACACACACACACACGTAGGAAAATATTTAGTATACACATCCAGAAATGCATACACTATTATATATTGTACATATATTTATTAGTTTCAGGTTGGCCATTCTTGTATTTTGCTCGTTTGTGTTGTTGTGTTTGCACATCTCTGTTGCTTGTGGGGCTCGCACACAAGAATTTCACTCTCATGTGCTGTGCCAGTGTGCCTGCACATGTGATGTGACAATAAAAGTGATTTGATTTGATTTGAGTGTAAGATCAAGGGAACAGTTCACCCTTCCTTGGATAGGGTTACCAGAGCCCTGCCCTGGAGCCAGGCATGGGGAAGGGTGTTCATGGGCAAGTGTCTGGTGACCGGGCCTTAGTCCATGGGGCCCAGCCTGAAAACGGGACACAGGCCCATCGTCCTGCAGGCCCACCACCTGCAGGAGGCGGTGTAAGGAACCCAACCTCTAGGAGCGGAGCGGAAGCCCTGGTGGACCGATCCCTGGCTACCAAGACTGGCAATTGGGACATGGAATGTCACCTCTCTGCGGTGACAATGGGGAAGGAGCCTGAGCTAGCCTGCCTACTCAAAAGTAGGCCGATAGAAGCCAGACGTGTCTCCCTGCCAGCGGCTTAAAATAGTTTCTGGTGACTTGTATCAAGGTGTTACCCTACTGTGACACAAACTCAAACTCTTTCAGGTACCTGTAATCAAGGGAGGTGAAAACTGTTTTTCTTGCTATGATAGCATATAATCGATATTATGTGGTACAATCAACCTTCACTTTTCTCTGGTGGTATATTCAAGGGAGCAAACACTGAAAAATGTAGCCTAAAGAAAATGGCATGAGGTAAAGCTAGTATTGTTTTTAGTCAAAATCATGAATTCACGAACGTAGAGTGAGTATAGTTCATGACAGTGGAGGGATGGATGAATGTTACTGCACTAACTGAGTTTACAGAAAAGCACGTGTGCTCCCTGTCCTCCTCCTGTGTAACACACCTGATAAACCACACACATGTACCTGGATTAGCTGATTTCATGAGACTGATGCTGCTAACCCTAACCCTCCCAGGGAGGGCACTTCACAGGTGTTTATAGCTAATGCAGTGATGTAGCCGCCATTCTGGATCAGGACATGGCACACGATACATGACTATATCAGCTACTTCCACTGGAAACTGTGGTGACAGCAAAAAAGTCCATTTTTTACTTCAACAGAGACTGCTTACTAAGATATTTCCTTATATTAAAAAAATTAATTTATTTATCAGATTTTCTGTCATGTTTAATGCTGCACACTGTAGACCAGGGGTCTCAAACTTAAACGAGCTGTGGGCCACTGCTGGCACTGTCATCTCATTGGAGGGCAACTTTAGTGATCAAGTAGTACAAAAACAAACAAACAAACAGCCACAAATATTTCTGAAAATGTTTGTTTTTAAAATTTCAAATATTCTACAACAGGGCCGTGCAGAGAGGTTTAAAGGGGCGGGTGCTCAAAGTTAAAAAGGGGCACCTTGAACCAGGCTGAATAACAACAACACACATTCATCAAGAATCTAATATGGGAAGGGCAGGGCTGTGTTGATCTGAGACTGTAGACATTAAAAAGTCCACAGGAGAGATGGTAGCTGATTAAACAAGTGTCATGAGATAATAACAAAATGCAAAGATTGGTGACAGTGCTTGGAACCATAAGGCAACAAAAAACTGTGAGAAATAATTTAGGCTCTGCCTGTGAATCACTCTTTGCTTCTCTTCTTCCTTCCATCATTTCATATATCACTCTCCACTTGCTGTCTATGTGAGAACAAGGCACAACTTGCTATTGCAATAAACTATAATCTAATTATCCACACCTAACAACTCCAGCACTTAATCTATAATAAAATGATGACAGAAAAATGTTATAGCACTGCCTTTAGTAGCCTCACACAGCTCCTACTGTTTCCTCCTCATGTCCTTACCAGGCATGTCTGCACAATGTTATATCATGAGTAATATTTTTTTAAATCCAGCTAAATAAAACATCTCGGTGCTGATCCAGAATCTTTTTTTATTATTATTTATTACTAGAGCTACAATAATAAAGCAATGAGGAGGGGGAAGTAATAAATATGAAATAATGTATTTATGATGATTGCATTTGTTTCACTATCCACTCTGTGCAGGGCAAAGCTTATTACATGTTTAAACTGTAGAGATACAATCATTTTACTGCTGTAAAATCCAAATTTTGTCTTATTTAAAATATAAATCTATTATAATCTGCTTCTTAATGTATGTTCTTTAAAATACAGCGTGTGTTTTTAAATATATTATAATTATAATAATGCATAATTATGTGGACATGCATATAGATAGTTTTTCAGTGAAATATAATCCCTCCAGAAAGGCAGGAAAAGCCCGGAAACTTACTTTCAAACTAAATATGTTTCTAAATACTTTAAAACTAAATATGTTCTAAATACTTTAAAACTAAATATGTTCTAAATACTTTAAAACTAAATATGTTCCCTAAAACGGTGACAGAGCTACAGACCCATGACAGCCTTACACAGGTAGCCAGCAGCTGTGACCAGCACTACTTGTGCAGTTAATAAAAGGACAGGTAATGTTTGTCGCGCTGTTGCACACACAGCACGCTCGTTTGTTTCAGTTCGTCAGTTGCAACAAGACAGCTTACCAACGTGTACGTAATAAGCTGATACTCCTGTGTGCTACACACTACAGTGTGCGCTGTACACCTACTTACTGGTTGTGTCGCATCAGTCTGTGTCTCTGAGTTAACTTGTGTTTCTCCTACAGCTCCGGACCGCAACAAATGCGCGTGCTCTTTGTGAGCTCGTTCCCGGCTCGTAACCAGCGCGTTCTGCCGTCGAGGGCGATCATTGGTTAAATGTGATCATGTGACTGATGCAAGCCAGATCCTTTTATTTAGCAAAACTGTGATTAATAGTTAAATATTATTGCTGAGGGGCACAGACAGGACTCCGCACTCACACACACATAAAAAAATATATATATATACATATTTTTTTAAAAGTTGCCTTATCAAAAGGGCACTTTGGGCACCCATCAGGAAAGGGGCGGGTGCTCAAGCCCCTCTAGCCCCCCCCCCCCCCCCCTCCTCCCTCACGTGCCTGTTCTACAACAAGACAAAACAGCAAACATGAACACACATTACTTTGTCCCACTCTTCACTAACTGCAGCCTTCACTGATCTACCAAACAAACCCATCGGTCCTCTCTTCCTGTTCAGACACGTGGCAGCACTTCTATCATTTTGTTTGTATTTAACAAAATAAAAATGCAGACATAAGAGAACACATTCGTCTTTGACTCTCTCCCTGAACTCACACCTCAACATGTTTGTACTCTTTGCTCATATTGCCTTCATATCAAATCATTTTTGGCTTTTAAAGAACTTATTTTAACATTGCACTCAACAACAAACAAATCCTCCCTAACACAAAAAGTCACTTTAACGGCCAAATTGCAATATATAAGTAAGGAGGGGTGACGTGGGCTGCAAGTGGCCCCCGGGCCGCGAGTTAGAGACCCCTGGTGTAGACAACCATAGAGACATTTACTAATGTCTGCTACATAACTACTACTTCACTTCAAATAAATAATATTAAAATACATTTATTATTATGAATATCTGGTCACCTGACATTATTTGCTCTATCAAAGACAGTTTCACTTCATCATCTTCCTCTTTCTTAAATTTATACTTCATCCTCACAGCGCAGTCCTGTCCTCTGTTTGCTCTTTGTTAGCTCACATCTCCAAAAAGTCCTCACAATCAGAAACGTCCCGCAGAGCTGTGATCAGGATCCTCCCTCAGAGGGACACTCACCTGTCCTGTGCAGCTTGATTTGGGGTTTCCAGGTGATATCCAGCAGTCTGCGCTGACGGTCGATCTCTTCCTCGTACTGGACGATCGTTTTTTCAAACTCCAAGAATATTTGTTCAGCAGCAGCAGTTAGTCGCTCGTTGATGAACTCTCTCAGATACTGAACTGAAGGCATCGTTGCTGCCGCGGCTCACACACATAAATTGCGCCCTAACGCACAGAAATTGCTCCACGTTCAGTCCGCACAGGTGTGAATGTCTCATAAAGTCTAAATTAAGCCTTTGAAGACGCAACAGCCTTGCTGCTCGCGCGACACACAAGAAACGGAACCACTTCCGCCTTTTCCTTGTTTACTTCCGCCTGCTGTCACACAGAGCGCTTCCTGTCGATGAGGAAAGTTGCTTTGAATTCCGCTCTCGTGTCTGTATGTTCTTTTAAATTCCCAGTTTGTTCTTCAAATAGAAGATGAAAAATACACAAACATATACCAGAGCTCCCGCACATCAATGAATTAATAAAGTTCATAACTGCGCTAAAATAAAGGTCACAATAATCTTTATTAAGCCTTTTTCTGACATTGTGCTCACATTAAGGTGAAGGTGACATTTGAACATGAACAAACTGTCTGAATGTGAGATTCACCAAATCGACCCGATGAGCTGCAACTTTCTGCAGCTAAATGAAGATAAGACTGAACATGCAGAGATATGAGAGGAGGAAGAGGCTGAAGGAGGAGCAACACTGTCACAGAGCAGAAAAGGACTCCCACTGTCAGATACATTCAATATGTGAAGCATACAGAACAGATAGTGTGTGGAAGATGCTGTCACTGCATTACTGGCTCATGTTTCCTTTGTTTGTGATCACACTAACAGGTCGGTTAAAGCAGGAAGAAGAAATGTCTTTAAAGGATCTGTTTGCTAGAAATCACTGGAACAGGCGCTCACAGTTTAACATCGTCTTTAACAACATTTATCTCTTCCTTTAGGTGTCAGCTGTGATCAACTCACTGCAGTCAAGGATGAAGAGTCCACTGTAGAAGGAAACACTCTCACTCTGTCCTACAGATTCTCTGGACAAGCTAATGTCAATGATTATTTCTTCTGGTATCGACAATATCCTGGAAACCCACCAGAGTTCCTGATCTCTCATTTGGGAAATGGAAATTTATTGAAGCGAGAATTCTCCAGAGTGTCTTTTAAAGTCGTTGATGATCAAAGACAAATAACGATCTCCTCTGCTGCAGTGTCTGACTCTGCTGTGTACTACTGTGCTGTGAGGCCCACAGTGACAGGAAACAGCAAAACTCTGTACAAAAACCTTTGGAGCAAAGACAACAGAATACTCCACAACATCCACTAGAGGGAGCCACACACTGTTAAACCTCAGTGCTTTGGTTGGATATAATCCCTTCTTTTCACTCCACTTCACTAGTGTGACATGTGACTCAGTCCACTGTAAATCATTAAGTGCTGTTGTAAGTTTTGTGAGTCTAAAGTAAGCAAGTATAGCAGAAACTAGGTGATTTATTATTTCTCATAAAGAGTTATTCTTGGCCTGATATGAACCATTTAGCAAACTGAGCGTGTTGAGCATCAATTTTTGTGGCTTCAGTTTTACTCTCACAATAACACCTGAAGAAAGAACTTTTCAAACAGCCTGTGTACAGACTGAAAGCTGGGACACCAAGTTCCAAAAAGTTGATTCTGTTCATCAGTGTGAGAAACGATTCGTCACTCATCCAGGTGACTTCTTCAGTCTCAGCTGACTCTAGGTTTCCTCAACTTTATAAACAGTACATTTGCACAACTGCTGATCAAAGAAATGGCTTTGGGACATCAAGGGTTATACAACAATGTATTTTAGTCCCTTTGCAATCCGGTATTATGAAGCTGTCAGCTGAGGACCTGTAAGGAGTCTGTTTTTCAAATAATGACTCAGACGCTGGTCCAGTTACATGAAAATAGTAATTAGTTACTAATTACTGGTTACTTCTCAAAGAAAGTAATCTTGTTACTTTACTGATTACTTATATTCAAAAGTAATTAGTTACTTATTACTTAGTTACTTTTTAAAAACATGATACACAAGCTCAGTACGTAATAAAGAAATAGACCTTTAGCCCATAATCCATCATATGAAACTGAATCAAATGAAAGTCTCTTTCTAAAATTTGTTTTATTAGTATTAATCTTTTAACTTTATGCATCAAGCAAAAATTAAATTATATGCAACAGTCTTTGACTTGAAGAAACGTGTTTAACATTTAAACCTATTTTCTGCATATGCCAGCATAAAATAAAGTTTTGTGTTTACACTTTTTCAAATAGATGCAAGTAAAACACAGCAAAAATAAATAAAATGAAAGATTCAGCAGCACTGAGTCCTGTCGCTCTTAAATCTATTGTCACCTGTTTAGCAGGAGTGGGGCGGGTGGAGGTTTGCCCACAGCGGTCGTGTCAGTGGGGGCATCCGGGTGTCTGTCTGTGAATGTCACATTCCCGTGGCAGCGTGCTCGCTGCTCGCACAGATTTGAAGTTTAATTTTTTGCTGTAGATTCAGTTAAAGGACTCGATGTTACGGTCCCTGATAATGCATTGCTTCAGATGGAGAGACTCTTGAGGGACGGCTGTTATGAGGAAAGCCCAGAAACTTTGTCAGCAGCACGCATCGTTGTGCCTCAACTTTCGGTCTTTTACCCAGGCTAATCTGCCATTTTCCTTCCTTGGTTAGGTTTAGGGATTAGAGATCTGATCTAGATTATCATTTTAAATTTGGGACACATCATCAGTTGTGGACCTTGGATTCATCGGGTGTTTCGGCCATTATCACCAGACACCCTCATCCAAGGAGGCCCTGCCAGGGTTGGTCAGGCCCCGGAGTGTCAGTGGTTTGTGTTAAATTGTTATTTCTCTCCTTCTTTCTTCTGTTTAGTTTCCTACAGTTTATTTTCTATCTATTTCTATCTACTGCAACTGAGAAATAATACTTACCTCTTTAGCATTTATGGAGCCTAACTTCTTCAAAGGGATAGAAAAGGTGATCGAGAGAAGTAAGACAAATGGGACAAGATAGGAGAGAGAAGAGCCGGAAGGGGGGCGCCCGGTCTGGCTTCCCACACCTCCCCGCCGGATCGGGCTGTACGCTCTACCTCCCCACTGCCTCCCAAAAAAGGGAAGAAGAACAGAATATTTATTTTCTCATGGTTAGCTGACTGCCTTAGCTCCCCAAGTGATGTCAGCCCTTTTTAACCATGGCCAGTGACTGCTCCTCTCAGCACTGTTAGCTAGTTCTCTTATAGCCTGCTGTTGCGCCTGTCCTCTGATCCCAGTCTCTCTGAGCAGTTTTGCTGTTGGCCACAAAGCCCCTGCACCCCACTTCCACCGGGCCCACCATGATCTTCCAGCCTCTCTCCTCTGCCTCAGCTGTTGTTGGCATAGCGCAGCTTCTTACGCTCAAATGCTTCCTCAATTGCTTCCTCCCATGGAAGTTTTCTGCCCACACAGAGTGTACAGTGGACGCTAATATTTTTGTCACTCTTTACAGACTCAAATTCAAAGTAATGCGATTACTTCCACACTTTAAACACTGCGTGTTTGTACTCTCTCCATCACACCATATTATACATGTTGATCTGCACACGTCTGTTGCTGCCACGGACGTCACTGTCATGAGACACATTCACAAACAAAATCACAGTTTAGTAATGCAGCATGGCTACGGGAAAGTAACAGTAATCTAATTACTTTTTTGCAATACTGCTCATCTCTAATGTCCACTTCTCAGCGTGCAACAGGAACTCTGTGCTGTAGAGGGAGTAACACATGGTTGTATTCAATTCAGGTTTATTTATATAGCACCAAACAGTCACCTCAATGGGCTGAACACTGTAAGGTAAAGATCATCATCATCATCATCAACTTTATTTATAAAGCACTTTAAAACAACCACAGCTGACACAAAGTGCTGTACACTGGAACTGTAAAATAAAATTACATGAGATATAAATAAAACACAAATAAAAGAAGAGTGAAATCATTAATTAAATAACTACTTCAATTAAAAGAGAAACTAAGTCTCACTGAGGTTAAAAGCCAAGGAATAAAAGTGGGTTTTAAGACGCGATTTAAAAGTGGACAGTGAAGGCGCCTCTCTAACATGCATGGGCAAATTATTCCATAATTTAGGAGCCACGATAGAGAAGGCCCCGCCCCCTCTGAGCTTCCTCCTGGATCTCGGTACCTCCAGGAGCAGCTGGTCAGCTGACCTGAGAGACCGACAGGGTGTGTGGGGATGAAGAAGCTCAGAGAGGTAAGGCGGGGCAAGACTGTGAAGGCATTTAAAAACAAACATGAGAATTTTAAAATGAACTCTAAAAGACACAGGCAGCCAGTGCAGAGAGGCCAGCACGGGGGTTATATGCTCTCTTTTTCGAGTTCCTGTTAGGAGTCGTGCAGCCGCATTTTGAACCAGCTGCAGACGTGAGAGCAACGACTGACTGACCCCCACATAAAGTGAGTTACAGTCCAGGCGGGAAGAAATAAAAGCATGGATCACTGTTTCAAGGTGCTGCCTCGAAAGAAAAGATTTTACTCTTGCCAGTCGCCTTAAATGATAAAAACTGGACTTCACCACTGCTCTGATTTAGTTGTCCAATTTAAAATCACTGTCCAACTTAAAACCAAGGTCAGTAACAACAGATTTAAAATAGACTTCCAGGGATCCTAAAACAACAGAGGAGGACTCACAGGGACCACTGGGTCCAAACACCAACACTTCTGTTTTCTTTTCATTAAAATTTTAAAAGTTTAGAGCCAACCAAGCTTTAATGTCATCTAGACATGTCAAGAGAGGTTTTATGGAGATGCCATCCTTGTGCTTTAGTGGCAAACAAATTTGGCAGTCATCGGCATAACAATGAAATGAGATCCCGGGCCTTCTAAAGATACAGTAAAAAGAGTAGTGGCCCTAAAATTGAGCCCTGTGGGACGCCGCATGACAGAGGAGCAGAAGACGATTCGTAACCGAGAAGGCTGACAGAGAAAGTTCTGTCTGACAAATAAGACCTAAACCAATTAAGTGCAGTGCCACCAATACCCACTACATCACTTAATCGAGAAGTTAGAATATTGTGGTCTACGGTGTCAAAGGCAGCAGTTCGGTCGAGCAAGACAAGAACAACATGGCTACCAGAATCACATGCCAGAAGGATGTCATTAAAAACCCTTAATAATGCAGATTCTGTGCTATGAAGTGTTTTAAAACCTGACTGAAAAACCTCAAAGATGCCATTACCATCTAGAAAATCTTTCAGATGACTAAAAACTATTTTCTCTAAAACCTTGGAGACTAAAGGCAGCTTGGAAATAGGCCTATAGTTCGCTAAAACTGTGTGATCAAGGCCAGGTTTCTTAAGCAGTGGCTGCACTACTGTATGTTTGAAATTTGGAGGAACCATACCAGAAGACAGACTGCTGTTAATAATGTCAAGGACAGACTGCCCTATACCAGGAAAAATTTCTTTAAAGAATCGTGGAGGGAAAGGACCACGAGGGGAACCTGTGGGCTTAATATGGCGAACCACATCCTCTAAAGTGGAGAGCGTCACAAGCTCAAACTGAGTGAAAACAGCAGTGCAAGGGACAGAGACAGAGGGCTCACAGTCAGGCGCTGTGATAAGAGCCCTGGTGGTGACAACCTTTTCAATAAAAAGTTCAGAAAATCATTGCAAATCTTAGGAGAAACTTCCAAACAGACATTCAGTGGAGTATTAAGAACAGAGACAGAGAGAAAACCCCAACAATAACATGAACACCTATGAGCAAGCAAAGGCAACAGTGGGAAGGAAAAACTCCCTTTTAACAGGAATAAACTTCAAGCAGGAAAAGGCTCAGGGAGGGGCGGTCATCAGGTGAGAGGAGGAAGCCAGGACAAAGTCACGCTGTGGCAGAGAGCCAGAGATTAACAACTAATGATTAAACGCAGAGAAGAGTAAGTTTGTCTCACCAAATACAGTTGGTGTCTTAGAACAAGAACACTGTCAGGAGTTTCAGAAGTTTTCCTGTTGCTCATTTTAAAACTATAATTGAAGCTCTGTGCTGTTAACTTTGTAAACTTCTTTTTGTTGCTCGAACATGTTTCAGTTAGACCATGTGTGCAGGATGCAGTCGGAGCTCTGCAGGCTCCTCCTTCAGTCTGACCTTCTTGATGATAATGATGATGATGATGACTGCAGCATCACTGTCAAAGCTTCATCAGCCTGAATGGAAACAGAGCTCAGCAAGAGGAGGAGCTACAGCAGTGAACATGAAAGGCTTCATTTAGGAGCTGAAGAGCTGCTGTGTTCTCTCTATTGTTCATTCAGTCCAAGAGGAAATCATGTTGCTGCTTTTCATTTGGATGATGATAGTCTCCTTTCAGACTGGTGAGTCATCAAAAGATGGAGTGAGATGTAAAAGGAGATGATGGACATGAAAATATCTGGATGTTGTTTGAATTGATTCACTTTTTATAAACTAAGTTTAAAGATGCAGAAACATGATGGTGAAATATGTCTTTGTTGTTTTCAGGATCCTCTGAGGATTTACTGACACCATCTAAAGATGTAGTGATGAGTTTGGAAGGAGGCACTGTGACTCTCTCCTGCAACTATTCAGGCTCTGAAACTTACTTCTTTTGGTACAAACAGAAACCTAATTCACATCCAGACTTTCTCATCGCCTACTATTCAAAGCAAACAGAAAAGCTGAAGTTTATACATGACAAAGAAAAACAGCAGTTTCATCTGGAGATCTCCTCTGCTGCAGTGTCTGACTCTGCTGTGTACTACTGTGCTCTGCAGCCCACAGTGACAGGAAACAGCAAAACTCTGTACAAAAACCTTTGGAGCAAAGACAACAGAATACTCCACAACATCCACTAGAGGGAGCCACACACTGTTAAACCTCTGATTCTTGTGTCATTGGACTGATGACAAAGACAACAGAGAAATGAAGCAGTAAAGATCAGAGACAGAGACAGAGCTGCTGTGGAAGCACAGAACTGTTTGATTGGCTCAGCTATTACACTGGCCCCGCCCACTGAAGTTGAGCTCATCCAATGACATTATTTGTTGGTCATTGTGCTGCAGTGGAAGAACATTGTTCATGTGCTGTCTGTCTGGCTTTAATAACTCCAAAGACATGTTGCTGCACCTCTTTTTGCTTCTATCTCACATTATAGGTGAGTTTAAGAACAGGGATTAAAGTTTAGTTGAAGCTGCTGCATTAAGCAGATATACAGACTGCATTTCACTACTTTTCTTCTTTCTTTTTCCAGGACTAACAGCTGGAGACTCAATCACTCCTCAACAACCTGAAGTCACTGAAACAGAAGGAGAATCTGTCAAACTCACATGTAGCTATGAGACGAGTGAAAGCAGTCTTCTACTTCACTGGTACAGACATGATTCTGACCTTCAGGCTCCTCAGTTTATACTCTGGAAAGGAGCAAGATCATGGAGTGGCAATGAATATATTCCTGATAATCGATATGAATCAAAAACATCAGGTACAACAACTAATCTGACCATAGCAGCCCTAACCCTGGCAGACACAGCTCTCTACTACTGTGCTCTAGAAACACAGTGATACAAAGTGTAGAAGAGGCTGTACAAAAACCTGAACACAGATATCTGACTACTCTTCAAAGAGGAGGGAAGTGGTATTCAAAGCACAGCTTCATATCAGATGGATTCTGCTAATTCCTGTTTTATCAGAGTCACTGTGGTTACAGCTGCTAATGAAACACTGTGGGAGGATTCACATGAGCAGCAAATCCACATCAACCACAAACCAACTGCAGGAACGTTCAGACATGAAGACATAAAAAATACAAAATTATAAGTAAACAAACTTTTATTACAGCAATATAAAGGAAAAACTAAATTCACTGCATGATTTTATCTCAGGACACTAAGGCAGACACAGAGGAAACTGTTTGTCTTTTCCTGGACTACAATCCAGGATCGAACCATGTTCTCAATAATTGAATGTTGTCCTTCAGCAGTTATACAAACCCAATTCCAAAAAAGTTGGGACTTTGTGTAAAATGGAAATAAAAACAGAATGCACATCTCAGAAACACGTTTTATTCAAAATAGGACAGAAAAAACAAAATGTGGAAAAAACTACAATTATAAGAAAACTATGAACTTGTTTTGACTTTAATGCAGCGACATGTTTCACGATGGAACAACAAAGGCTGGAGAATTAAGTGGTGCTAAAGAAAACAGGTGGAGGAGCATTTTGAAAACAGTAAGGTTCATTTGTAGGGCTACAATGATTCGTCGACATAATCGATCACACGACATAGAAATTTCTTGTCACATCTTAAAACCACATAAATGTTTTTTTTGTTTTTATTTAAACTAAAACACTCTACAGGAAGCTGTGGGGGCAGTATCACCTACAGTGGGGCAAAAAAGTATTTAGTCAGCCACCGATTGTGCAAGTTCCCCCACTTAAAATGATGACAGAGGTCAGTAATTTGCACCAGAGGTACACTTCAACTGTGAGAGACAGAATGTGAAAAAAAAATCCATGAATCCACATGGTAGGATTTGTAAAGAATTTATTGGTAAATCAGGGTGGAAAATAAGTATTTGGTCACCTCAAACAAGGAAAATCTCTGGCTCTCACAGACCTGTAACGTCTTCTGTAAGAAGCTTTTCTGTCCCCCACTCGTTACCTGTATGAATGGCACCTGTTTGAACTCATCATCTGTATAAAAGACACCTGTCCACAGCCTCAAACAGTCAGACTCCAAACTCCGCCATGGCCAAGACCAAAGAGCTTTCGAAGGACACCAGGAAAAGTATTGTAGACCTGCACCAGACTGGGAAGAGTGAATCTACAATAGGCAAGCAGCTTGGTGTGAAAAAATCAACTGTGGGAGCAATCATCAGAAAATGGAAGACATACAAGACCACTGATAATCTCCCTCGATCTGGGGCTCCACGCAAGATCTCATCCCGTGGGGTCAAAATGATCATGAGAACGGTGAGCAAAGATCCCAGAACCACACGGGGGGACCTGGTGAATGACCTGCAGAGAGCTGGGACCAAAGTAACAAAGGTCACCATCAGTAACACACTACAACGGCAGGGAATCAAATCCCGCAGTGCCAGACGTGTTCCGCTGCTGAAGCCAGTGCATGTCCAGGCCCGTCTGAAGTTTGCCAGAGAGCACATGGATGATACAGCAGAGGATTGGGAGAATGTCATGTGGTCAGATGAAACCAAAGTAGAACTTTTTGGTATAAACTCAACTCGTCGTGTTTGGAGGAAGAAGAATACTGAGTTGCATCCCAAGAACACCATACCTACTGTGAAGCATGGGGGTGGAAACATCATGCTATGGGGCTGTTTTTCTGCCAAGGGGACAGGACGACTGATCCGTGTTAAGGACAGAATGAATGGGGCCATGTATCGTGAGATTTTGAGCCAAAACCTCCTTCCATCAGTGAGAACTTTGAAGATGAAATGAGGCTGGGTCTTCCAACATGACAATGATCCAAAACACACCGCCCGGGCAACAAAGGAGTGGCTCCGTAAGAAGCATTTGAAAGTCCAGGGGCCCGTTCTTCGTACCTCGCTAAGTAAGTTAGCTGGATTAGATTGTTGACGATTTCGCGTGATCTTGGATCGTTCGGTTCCCCGAAGATCATCCGGGACTTGCTGTCATAGCAACAGAGCCGTAAGCGTAAACCTGCTCGGGAGCAGGTTTACTTTATGTAAACAGGAGGTATGTCCGCTTCATGTATACGAAAGCAACAGCGATATTCCACCACTGTTTCACCATAAATAAATAACATCAATGTAACTAAAGATAATGCAGCACCTGATCCATTTATTGATGTCACACAGATACATACAGGTCATTTCCTAAAAAAGGGAAATGTACTATTAACATTCTATTACATGTATGTGATTATTACAGATGTAATTCATATTTCAGAGTAGCAATTGCAAATTACTTTGTGTAATCAAGATGAGAGACCACGGCTATAAAAGCGAAGGTGGATTTGGGAAGCCTGTCGCAGCCATGTCCTGTCCGTATACGCGAGCCACCCATTGTGGAAGGTGCAAGATTGATAAGGAGAGTCCTCAGAATTCAGCGTATATTGCGGGACAGACAGGATCCTTTAGCTCAGCGCGACAGTGTGCTCATAGAGAGATATCGATTTTCCCGTGAGGGTATTATTTACTTAACCAACTTGTTGACGAGGGGGTGCAGGACCACCACCTGTCTTTTTTTGCTCTGCCCTTTTCTTGGTTGCTGTTACAAACAAACAGATTATTTCAGGGTCTCTTTCCAAGAGACGAAAAGCAATATAAGTGATAAATATTACCATTCTGTAGAATATTCTTATATTTCACTTTTACTTGTTCCCATGTTCTAGTGGGTCCTGTTGTGGCTCTAATGTGAAAGGGGATATAATATAACATATTATAATATAATGTAATATAATATTGGATAATATAGTGTAATATAATAAATCTACCCTACCGCCTACTGGTGTTGGTCAGAGGGGCCGATGGCGCAATATGGCAGCCTGGCTTCTGTCAGTCTGCCCCAGGGCAGCTGTGGCTACAACTGTAGCTGCCTCCACCAGTGTGTGAATGTGAGAGTGAATGAATAGTGGCATTGTAAAGCGCTTTGGGTGCCTTGAAAAGCGCTATATAAATCCAATCCATTATTATTATTATTATTAAATTACTTACGAGTTTAATTTGTCAGCAACTTCCTGCCAGCCCTCGCTCCTTGCTTTTGCAGCCTTTGCAGTGTTCCCTTGCGTTCTGATTAAACTCTGAAACTCCTGAAATCCCTCACTCAAGAGTTCTTGCTCTGCTGCCGAAAAATACCGAGCCGAGCGCGCTCCGTCGACATTTTCGCCGACCAATCAGAGGGTTGCCGATCAATGTTTCCACTATCAATGCATAGCCCCTTTTACGACACCCAGTGATCTCACATTACTGCGTCCAGCTGTACTAATCGTCAACAGCAGGTGTGTTCGGGGAACCGGATTAGCGAGCTCACGGTTAGCGCGATGGTTTGGTCTTGGATGTAGTGAGCGACGTACGAAGAACGGGCCCCTGGAGTGGCCTAGCCAGTCTCCAGACCTCAACCCCATAGAAAATCTGTGGCGGGAGTTGAAAGTCCGTGTTGCTCGGCGACAGCCCCAAAACATCACTGCTCTCGAGAAGATCTGCATGGAGGAATGGGCCAAAATACCAGCTACTGTGTGTGCAAACCTGGTAAAGACCTATAGTAAACGTTTGACCTCTGTTATTGCCAACAAAGGTTATGTTACAAATAGGGCTGAACGATTATGGAAAATAATCTAATTGCGATTTTTTGCCCCAATATTGCGATTGCGATGCGATATGCGATTATTTTTTAAGGTCTTTGTCTTCTGTATTATTAAACAAAGACAAGCAATACATCATATAGTATGGCCAATACTATATTACATTAATTTTAAACTGTTCTTTCCTGGAAGACAGACCTCTGTTATGATGACATGAGGTGATGCATGAATTGATGACTGACATTTTTATTTAACTTCTTCAATCACAACAGTATATTTGAACATACACAATAGTTTATTTTTAGCTTACAAACATCTGAGCATAAAGTGCTGACAAGGAACCCTGGTGTAAACATTAAAATGAAAGTCAGTACAATGTGCAGATTGCAGAAATATACATAAACAAAATCAGTGGCTTTACCACACTCAGTTTTTCGACATCTGTGAACTACTAGACAGTCATTCAATTAAAAAATAATATTAAATAAATAAAACTAATAAATAAAAAATACACACATCTTACTGATCTCTGCAGTCAGTAACATTACACATAAAGTGCAAACATAATAGCAATTGTATAAACACACACACAAACACGCCTTTAAAGTTTAAAGGCGTGAAATTGGACGGTCTAGTTCTGATTAGCGTCACCGCTGTCTCGGTGGAGTTTAATAAACTCGGCCGTCTGCTTCTTGCTATCTAAAATATAACCAGACACTGGTGTAAATTCTCGACTGTCTCATACTTCTGTTTAATAAGTTTTCTGTTTGACGTTTAGTCAGCTGTGTGAAAACCAAGGAGGAACCCACCCGGGGGATTAATAAAGTTTTATTTTATCTAATCTAATAACTTTAATCTCAGCCAAACCGATTTACTCACGAACAAACAAAACACTGAAAAAAGCCCAACAATAACATTTTTAGGTTGTCTAAGTGACTTATATATTACGTTTAACCCGAGCAGCGAAACTCCGCGGTGATCTGAAAATGATGTGCCGGGAGTTGTGCCGTTCTCGGCCGCATCAGTAACCCTCGAGCTCCCGGCTAGCTGTCGAGCTGGTGGGTAGCAGACGCCTCTGAAAACGTCGAAGCACTTTTGCAAATATGGGATATCTTGATAAACCGAGCAGATATTTGATGTTTACACAACTACTTTCTCGCCTGAAAATATTTTAAAAGTTTATTTTGTGACCCAGAAAGATTAGTATGAGTAATTTTAAAACTTAATAGCGGCCGCCATTGTTGGAAACTGGAGTTTGACTGGGCCGCGCTATGAATTCTGGGATATGGTAGTAATTTGGACAGCCTTCGGCGCGTCGCTGTGATGTAATCGGTCTACAAATGCGGCCTCAGAAGGATGCAGCCCATGAATTTGGACATGTCCAGAGTATAATCGCAGCCTTTGCGGTTAGAAAATTGCACTTGATCATGTCGCGATATATCGTTCAGCCCTAGTTACAAAGTATTGAGTTGTACTTTTGTTATTGACCAAATACTTATTTTCCACCCTGATTTACGAATAAATTCTTTACAAATCCTACCATGTGGATTCATGGATTTTTTTTTTCCACATTCTGTCTCTCACAGTTGAAGTGTACCTCTGGTGCAAATTACTGGCCTCTGTCATCATTTTAAGTGGGGGAACTTGCACAATCGGTGGCTGACTAAATACTTTTTTGCCCCACTGTATGTTGTCTGCCAACACTGCACTCAACACTGACGAAGAATGCAGTGGAACAGCAAAACAGCATCATCTGTAAACTTTGGAAACTTGTTATTTTGGACTGGAAAACAAAATCTTTTTTATTTACTTTAAAGCTGAATTTTTGGTTCAAATACTACTAGAATTTAATTCATATTACTTAATATTTGTATTTATTTCATTTTTATTTGGACAGTCTTATTGAGTAAAATAGGACTAAATATTTAAGTATTGATGTTAAAAATACATTATTTTCAAATTCATGTCTCCTGGGTCATTGTTTTAATTTTCTGTGGGACGAGACGAGAGGGTGATACTCACAGGTGGGCAGACCTGAGCAGGTGAGGTACTAAAGCCTAGAACAGGAAGTCTTCCCACAGGAAGCGGAGACAAGATTTATTGAAATAATCGTTGACTAATCAAAGACAAATTGAAACCTCTGGAGCATCAGAAAATCAAAAACACAACAAAGAGCCGGGGGACTGCTGAGCCTCTAGAATCCTCTATCAAACCTTTTTTGAGACCTGGTGCTGCCATCAATTTAAAAAAAAAGATTTATCATATTTTCCCTGACGAATCAAAAAGCTTCAACATGATAAGTATCATCAGATTTAGTTCACACATTGCGACATGTAATACAGTCAAACGATCATTGTCTGAATAGGTTTTCAAGCCAAAAGCAAAAACATTTGAACCAGCATGAATTTGTACATTTGTGTCAAACTTAGCTCCAAATATTTGACCTTTTCTAAAAATATGTTAAGACTACAGCTTCTCACCTGTGTGAGCTCTCAGCAGGAGGAAACAGCTGATGTTCAACATTTACGTGGCCAGTCAAATGAGGATTTCAACTTTACCCACGCTTTGCAGGAATGCAGCTATTTACCTGAATGAATTTCTGTGTGTTTTTTAAGTGATGTTGAATTTGAAAACTTTTTACTGGAGGTGTTACCAACATGTGACCTCTCAACTGTGTGAGTTCTTATGTGGAAAGACAAACTTTTATTGTGATAAAAACCTTTCCCGCATGTTTTGCAAGAGTACGGCTTCTCACCTGAGTGAAGTCGTGCGTGTTGTTTAAGTGATGATGACCTGGGAAACCTTTTACCGCATGTTTGACAAGAGTACGGCTTCTCACCTGTGTGCAGCCGTACATGTTCTTTAAATGACGATGACCTGGAAAACAATTTACCGCATGTTTGACAAGAGTACGGCTTCTCACCTGTGTGAAGCCTTGCGTGTTCTTTAAGTGACGATGACGCAGAAAACTGTTTACTACATGTTTGACAAGAGTACGGTTTCTCACCTGTGTGATATCTCATGTGGACGGTCAAATGACAAGTTCGACGAAACTTTTTCCCACATGTTTTACAGGAATATGGCTTCTCACCTGTGTGGATCTGTGTATGCCTTCTAAGTACTGATGGCCTAGAAAACATTTTACCACAAGTCTTACAGAGATTTTTGCACGAACGAGAGCTTTCTGCATTTTTACTGTTTGGATTTCTCGATGATCCTGGATCTGCACTCCTGCTTCTTCCCTGATCTTGGCTCTCAGCAAGAGGGGCGTTATTAGTGATGAGATGATCATTATCTGGTTCACTGTGCTCTCCTTCCTCAGCAGCAGTCACCATGAAGGTATCCGTCTCCTCCTTCAGTCCTTCAGAGCTTTCTGCATTTTTACTGTTTGGATTTCTCGATGATCCTGGATCTGCACTCCTGCTTCTTCCCTGATCTTGGCTCTCAGCAAGAGGGGCGTTATTAGTGATGAGACGATCATTATCTGGTTCACTGTGCTCTCCTTCCTCAGCAGAAGTCACCATGAAGGTATCCGTCTCCTCCTTCAGTCCCAGCTGCTCTCCCTCCTGACTGCTGCACAGTTCCTCCTGCTCCTCTTTAATCTGTGGAGCTTCTGGTTCCTCCTGGTCACAGAGCTGCAGCTCAAGGAGAACCTCCTCCTCCTTACAGACAGGCTGCTGTGGGACGTCTGGAGGGGAAAAAAAAGACAACTAATGAGATTATGAGAGACAGAGAGAGACAGACAGAGAGACAGAGAGAGACAGAGAGAGAGAGAGTACATACAATACAAATATCACATTGGGGATGGTCAGGCTAGGTAGTGAGGAAAAAAAAAACAACAAAAAAAAAAAAACAACAGTGAAATGTGTAACACAAAAGGATAATACAGGAATATCAGCACACCATAACACAATAAAACACAGACAAGCAACATGGGAGAGTATTCCAGTGTGTACAGCTGATCTGGGACAATCTTCGCCTGCGCCTCCAGCTGATCCGTCCACATTGGATGGGAGGCGTTGGATTCAGGGGAAGGAGGGTGATAGTGAGGGCGCATCAGTATCAGTGTACATGTTTCGTGCGTGTGCATGTGTATCCCGTGTTCAGCTGAGAGAAAGTGTCACCACGCCCGGTTAAGCAAAGGTCAACAGTCTCCAGTGGACGCAGGTGGCCTTGAAGGAGGGACAAAGAGTTCTGACAACAATCCTGTAATCATGGGAACAATTTGTTGTTCCAGTCAGCTTCGACCTTGGCGCCAGTGGGATAGCTGCATGAGTGAAGATGGTGAATGTTTGGGTTTAGTGCGAACAACTGCATCCAATTTTTACAGTTGGTCTAATGTCCGTCACTGGTCACCAATTATCTCAATTCCCGTTGTTCTTCTCCAAGATCTTATCAAAACACAGTCTGAGTACTCACAGCCCTGCCCATCGTCTATCATGTCAGCCAGCCTTATGGGATTTTGAACAGCAGTAGCAATATAAAAAAAAAAAAAAAAAAAAAAAAAAAAAAATGCGGCCTGAACCTGAATTGGGATACAGCCATTGAGATGAGATGAGATGGCCTTTATTTGTCAGTTGCAGGTCTTTTGGCCACAACCGGGATGACAGACCTTGCCGACCGTACATACAATACAAACATCACATTGGGGAGACAAGTCAGGCCAGGTAGCGAGGAAAAAAAAAAATTGAAATGTGCAACACAAAAGGATAATACAGGAATGCACAGATATCAACACACCACAGCACAATAAACACAGACAAGCAACATGGGAAAGAGTTCCAGTGTGGACATCTGATCTGGAACCGCTACAATCTTTCGACTGCGCCTCCAGCTGACCCGATGTCCACATCATGGGGGAGGTAAGCGTTGGAGGTGGCGTTTGATCCGGGGTAGGGAGGGTGATGCGTCAGTGAGTGCTTATCAGTATCAGTACAGGGAGTGCAGAATTATTAGGCAAATGAGTATTTTGTCCACATCATCCTCTTCATGCATGTTGTCTTACTCCAAGCTGTATAGGCTCGAAAGCCTACTACCAATTAAGCATATTAGGTGATGTGCATCTCTGTAATGAGAAGGGGTGTGGTCTAATGACATCAACACCCTATATCAGGTGTGCATAATTATTAGGCAACGTCCTTTCCTTTGGCAAAATGGGTCAAAAGAAGGACTTGACAGGCTCAGAAAAGTCAAAAATAGTGAGATATCTTGCAGAGGGATGCAGCAGTCTCAAAATTGCAAAGCTTCTGAAGCGTGATCATCGAACAATCAAGCGTTTCATTCAAAATAGTCCACAGGGTCGCAAGAAGCGTGTGGAAAAACCAAGGCGCAAAATAACTGCCCATGAACTGAGAAAAGTCAAGCGTGCAGCTGCCAAGATGCCACTTGCCACCAGTTTGGCCATATTTCAGAGCTGCAACATCACTGGAGTGCCCAAAAGCACAAGGTGTGCAATACTCAGAGACATGGCCAAGGTAAGAAAGGCTGAAAGACGACCACCACTGAACAAGACACACAAGCTGAAACGTCAAGACTGGGCCAAGAAATATCTCAAGACTGGTTTTTCTAAGGTTTTATGGACTGATGAAATGAGAGTGAGTCTTGATGGGCCAGATGGATGGGCCCGTGGCTGGATTGGTAAAGGGCAGAGAGCTCCAGTCCGACTCAGACGCCAGCAAGGTGGAGTACTGGTTTGGGCTGGTATCATCAAAGATGAGCTTGTGGGGCCTTTTCGGGTTGAGGATGGAGTCAAGCTCAACTCCCAGTCCTACTGCCAGTTTCTGGAAGACACCTTCTTCAAGCAGTGGTACAGGAAGAAGTCTGCATCCTTCAAGAAAAACATGATGTTCATGCAGGACAATGCTCCATCACACGCGTCCAAGTACTCCACAGCATGGCTGCAAGAAAGGGTATAAAAGAAGAAAAACTAATGACATGGCCTCCTTGTTCACCTGATCTGAACCCCATTGAGAACCTGTGGTCCATCATCAAATGTGAGATTTACAAGGAGGGAAAACAGTACACCTCTCTGAACAGTGTCTGGGAGGCTGTGGTTGCTGCTGCACGCAATGTTGATGGTGAACAGATCAAAACACTGACAGAATCCATGGATGGCAGGCTTTTGAGTGTCCTTGCAAAGAAAGGTGGCTATATTGGTCGCTGATTTGTTTTTGTTTTGTTTTTGAATGTCAGAAATGTATATTTGTGAATGTGGAGATGTTATATTGGTTTCACTGGTAAAAATAAATAATTGAAATGGGTATATATTTGTTTTTTGTTAAGTTGCCTAATAATTATGCACAGTAATAGTCACCTGCACACACAGATATCCCCCTAAAATAGCTAAAACTAAAAACAAACTAAAAACTAATTCCACAAACATTCAGCTTTGACATTAATGAGTTTTTTGGGTTCATTGAGAACATGGTTGTTGTTCAATAATAACATTATTCCTCAGAAATACAACTTGCCTAATAATTCTGCACTCCCTGTATATGTATGTGTGTGCGTGTCTATAGTTCAGCTGAGACAGTGTCCTTCGCCCTGCCAGGCTAAGTAAACAGTCTTCCAGCCAACCCAGGTGGCCTTGTAGGGAATGGGAAGGAACAGACTCAACACAGTCGTTATCAGGGTGTTGTTGTTCGGCTCCAGCCTTGAGCTGGCGCCGAAGGGGTAGCCAGGTTATGATGGTAATTGAGAATTTCAAGCTGTTTTTTAACACTCCGACACTGGTCTCTCAGTCTCCCGTTAATAGCTGCGAGCTTCTCCGTGATGTTATTAGCCGTCGATTCTGTGGTCTTGTCACTCTTTTTGCTCACAGAGCAGATTCTGAGACCTCACGACCGCAGCCAACTGATCCGAGGTGTAATCCAGCTCCACCCAGAGATGTTGTTCTGAGTTGATTCTTTCCTGATATAATCCAACATACATACGCTCAAAGGTGTTATTCTGAGCATTCACTGGAGCCGTTAGCGCCTCCAAGCTCTTAACCATGCTGCCTTCAGTGAGCCCTTTCTGAGAAGTCGCACCTGTCGTTCCAATCCCAGCGGGCAGCCTTGGTGGGGTTTGAACAGCCGGTTCCGCTCTCTTAATTCTCCGATAAGTCAGGGCCAAGCCAGCTCCGATCAGCAAGAACCCTGTTATCGTGGTTCCGAATAGGTAGATATCTTCAGCGTCCTCGATCGACAGTCCCGCCAGGCACACGATCCTCTGCCACCCGTCCATCGTGTATCCGGCAGGGAAAGTCCCTCCAGGGCACTCGGGTTCTCCCGAGCCCAGACTTCACGTTAAAGGGTGTCAATAGCATTCAGAGACCAGTTGATCAAATCCATAATTCTCTTTTAGGTTTTAGACACAGACTGTGAGAGAGTGTTCCAGGGAAAGTAATACAAAAAAAGACACGAGACTAGACAAGGACATAAGAACTAGCAGGAAAGATAAGGGAGAGGAGAAAAGTGCGTCCGCCTCCTCCGAGAGCCAAAGAAAGTGTGTGTCTGTTTTATACTGATGCACGAAGGCCCTGACACTGAGAGGGTGGATCTACCTGTACGTGACCAGGCTGCATCCTCAGTGCTCAAACATCTGAAGATGAAAACCTGTTTTATGTTTCCTACATCTAATCAAGCGCACGACACAAACACTCAGCAAGTACTGGTCTCTGTTTATGGATGGGCTAAAGAAAGGCAACGGAGTTGATGCCTTGTAACTAAGCAACAACCTATATGATGCACTTAGCAACGCTAAGTCACACTCTGAGTCTGAACTTTTACAAACCAAGCCACTGAGAACTGAGGACACAATCAGCAGAATGTCTGTGATGAAAATGACCATGAGCTGCCTGAAATGACACTGATGCGTTCATATTATTGGAGACCCACAGGAGGACTTCTATCGCTGTATCTGCATCTGCATCTTAATGCATTCATACATGAGGGTATTTTACATTACACTTTCTTTTAAAGCGATACTTTCACAGTTCTAACTTTATGCTGTTACTTGCATAAAGAAAACTCAAATCCAGGCTGATTTTAGTGCCTGCTGTTTGAATGGAGCACAGTGCAGTCCTGTCAGTGAAGTTGCCCCCCACCTTCTTCAAATCCAACAAAAGTGGTGTCAAACGTTTGTGCTGCAAATTTTTTGTTTGTGCCGCTTTCATTTTAAAGATATTTATAAAATTCCATCAATCCATCCATTCGCTTCCACTTATCCTTTTAAGGGTCGCGGGGGCGCTGGAGCCTATCTGAAGAAATTTAAAGGGGCATGCCCGTAGGTGCGTATCAGTTTATAATTAGATATGGTGTTTTGAGCCAATAAGCTGGTTGTGGATCACTGACTACCATGTTTCTTAACATTACCTTACTCCATCTAGTGTGCTACCAGCAGGGTATATGCTAAAATGCTAATGGTTGTTAAAACATTAACCTAATAATATGTGAACTGTAGCTTTTAATTCAAATGCTAATATTAACAAAAGTGCTGTCATTTGTATGTGGGCTGTCATGAGCAAGTTGTATAAAATTAACATACACAGGAGTGCACTTCAGTGATTCAGCAAATCTGAGCTCAACGGCTCCAAACAGCCTGCAGAACTGTGAATCTCAGGTAACTGTCAATGTTACCTGAAAGAGCCAAACTTCTGTAGCCATGGTCCCAAAGGGCTATTAAACACGTGTGGCATTGACACACATTTATCTCAGAGCCTGGATTTATCTACAAGTATTTTGATGATGAGCTATGAACATTGACTAAATTCATTTTTATGCCGATCAAATGAATTTTGAACTAGATCTTGTTAAGGATAAACTGGTACAACTCTGCCAAAAAAGCAAACATAGCGACCTGTGTTCGGTTTGTGATCACCAGGGGGCGCTATCACACACATTCTACTTCTGAGAAAAAAAAACAAGAGTTGAAGAAAACATGTGCTAGCTCTCTCATTTGCATTTTTAAGCTAGCTTCCATGAGCAACAGCAATCATCAACACTTCAATTCACTACGTCAAAACAGTGTATCAAAGTAATTTTATGTCCACTTAAAGATGTAGAACTAAAGTTATAACCAAATTATGGCAGTAATATATCACATTTGTCATTTTTGCTTGACAGATGCCAAAGAAATCAGTGGTGGACAAAACTGCAGTATTTGAAGTCCTTCGTGCTTCTAAAGAAGCAGTCATAAAAGATGGAAGTTTCAACTCCAAGTGACATATAGAAAAATCTATGCAAACAACTTGGCAAAAAGATGACACCAAAAGCTCTTTACACTTTTGTTAAATTAAACAGACAATGTATGGGCTGCTCTGGATTACAGTGACGAATAGAGACTGACACAGACAGCAGTGACAATGATAATGATTTTGAACAAAGCAGCTCTCCTTTTCAAAACAAAGACTGCAAGACTGTGGAGCTCCCATTTGAACAGTGGATACATATGATTCCACATAAAGTCACATACAAAAAGAATACTTTCAAGAAAAGTGAAGCTGGCCAGCTGTACATTACATGTGAAAAGGAACCTGAAAATCACTGCCCAATGGTGCTGAAGTGTGTAATGGCAAACACGGATGAATCCATGCACACTGGCTTTTCTAAGAGAGCCATGCCCGGAAGTCTGAGGGCAAAAGTAACAAAAGAACTTGGTGAAGGCAGACTGCAGCCCCATGTGTGGAGAGCATCAGAGGCAGCAAAGCTGATGGACTTTGGTGATCCAGAGCAAAGCCATCTACCAAATTTGACAACTCTGCGCAAAGACAAACACGAACAAAATCAACTAGAAGTTGCTCATAAAAACCCAATACTGTCTCTCCACTCATTAAAATACAGTTCCCCTCCCAGTGGAAGCATTTGGGACATTGGATTAGACAAGTTCTTCTGTCACTACTGGAGTCAAACTCAAATGCTGTACAAGACTGCAAAGCACCCATAGTCGCCTTTGATGCGACTGGCTCAGTTGTAAAAAAGCTTCTCAGGCCTAATGGTTTATCTGGAAACATCTTCCTGTATCAAGGTGTGTTAACAGGAAGGGACAACTCTCACGTCCCAGTGGTGCAAATGTTGTCAGAGAGACATGATGTCCAGGCAATCACAAGATGGTTATCGGAATGGATTCGTGCTGGAGCACCAATCCCAAAGGAGGCCATCTGTGATTTCTCCTTAGCTTTACTTGGTGCTTTAGTTAAGGCTTTAACACATCATTCAGATTTGAAGCTACATTAATGAATGCTTTGGCGTCTTGCTTCGGAAAAAATCCCCCTTATGTCAGAAGTGTCCAAATCAAATCTGAAAAGAAAGATTGCAGATGAGACTATGTCTGTTTCTGATGACAAGGAAGAAGAAGACATTAGATAACTTCAGCTAATGTTGAAGCAGAGTTCAAGAACATTAAACATGGTCTGTTCAAGCATGAAAATCTCCCTATAAGGATAGATAAATTCACTGCACGACATCTTGGTTTCATTGAAGGAAACATGCAGATCTGTTCTGCAACACAAATACGAAAAGAAGCAGAGGTTGCCAGACAGGATGGTACAGTGAAGCGTCAGGATCCACACAAAGCCTTTGTGGAGCAGGAAGTGGATGATAACCCCTCTCAGGAGCCCAAAATTGACACAGACATGGACATTGAAGAAACAGCAGCTTTGGAAAACTGGAGAGGCCTTGCAGTTCCACCAAACCATACCTCTCCCCTTGTCCTGAATGGCTCCACTCAGATCCAGCTGTGAAAAAGAAAAAAGTAAAGCTATGGCTGTTAAAAAATGGAAATAATCAACAGCCAGTCAAACTTGGCAAAGGACAATACTGTGTCATGAACACCTGTGCCTTTGATGCCTTCTGTCAAAGTCTGTGCTGCGCTTTCTGTGACAGTCTTACTGCTCAAAACATGTTGAATAGTTCAGAGGAGAACAAAGTATTCCAGCTTGTGAAATCCCTTGCTTCAAAGGGTGTCACTCAACATGCCTATTCATTGAGGGCAGAGGTGCTGAGCTCAATATTCTGCCCTGTTCAGTTGAAGACTGCTGTTCATCGTGTTGATGCACAGTGCCATGTGTCCACAGTAATTCAAAAAACAATGACGGAAAATCCAAGTGTTCACTTCACAAGACAGTGTTCCTCCCAGTACTGCAAACTTTACACACCAAACACAAGGCAAATCCCTTTTGTTTCCATTGATCTGTCAGCTTCTGGCATAGCTCACCTTCAGTCTGCTGTTGAACAAGGGCTCAACCTTCCAGCATCGCCATGCCTAAGACCAATCGAAAGTCCTGATGCATCTCCAACAGCATTTAAAACAGATTCATCAGGAAAGCAACTTTGCACAGGGACTGTTTGTCACAGTTTCACCCTGAGAGAGCTTGTATGGATTGACACAGACCTTGGAAAAGGCTCTACAGAAACTCTGGAGCACAGTTTTCACAGTCCAAAAAGGTTTTTGCTTACTGAATTCCCATCCACTCTGCTACTTCAAGGAGAGAAATTCACACTGAAAGCAGTCATTACATTTCAGGAGGGCCCAACACCAGAAACACTCGGGCATTATATGACATTCTGTAACAGGACCCCGTACATCTGGGAGATGTATGATGACCTAAGGAAGGATGTAACCATAGCATCTGAAAACACCAGCGCATGTCCGCACGCTGTGCTCTACACAAAGGAATGATGGCAAGATTTCATGAAAGAAAGTCCTTTTCTAGTTTGTGAGTTAGATGATGGAAATAGCTGTTATTTTTCAGTTATTGTATTAGACTTGTGAGGCTCAGACAGTTCCACGTATTTACCTTTTCTAACAGGAAACATAAACCACGTTGTTCTCGTAGTTTTGTATTTTGTTACCAGCAAATAAAGTTGTTTCTCCAACAGAATGCATTAATTATTTTAAATGCTATATTTAACCTAGTTTTTAAATAGGTTATAGCAGTTTGATTACTAGGTTTAAGAGTGTGATCATGAGAAAAAAATATCCAATGCTGGTTAATATCTCTCAATTTTTTTTTACAGCAAAGAAAGTGGCTGGTTGAACTTTAGAAACTTATAATAATATCTTTAAAACGACAGCGACACAAACAAACATTTTTGCAGCACAAAAGTTTGACATCAAATTTGTTTGATTCCATTAATGTGGGGGAGCTGGTTGACCTCTGATGACCTCTAGAATTTTTCTTGAATATCTTTAAAATGAAAGCAGCACAAACGAAAATGTTTGCAGCACAAACGTTAGATACCACTTTTGCTGGATTTGAAGAAGGTGGGGGGCAACTTCACTCGTGCAGTCCTGTCCTCTGTTTGCTCTTTGTTAGCTCACATCAAAAAGTCCTCACAATCAGAAACGTCCCGCAGAGCTGTGATCAGGATCCTCCCTCAGAGGGACACTCACCTGTCATGTGCAGCTTGATTTGGGGTTTCCAGGTGATATCCAGCAGTCTGCGCTGACGGTCGATCTCTTCCTCGTACTGGACGATCGTTTTTTCAAACTCCAAGAATATTTGTTCAGCAGCAGCAGTTAGTCGCTCGTTGATGAACTCTCTCAGATACTGAACTGAAGGCATCGTTGCTGCCGCGGCTCACACAACAACAACAGTCTCTGGAAAGCTAACGCAATTTGCGCCTTTCCTTTGTTTACTTCCGCCTGGTGTCACGTGATTAACGCACCTCCCCCTCTCTCTTATTAATGAATGTAAAGTATTACAGAGAGCTCGGTGAGTCAGTGCAAAGCCGCTAACACCACAGTGATGTGCTGACTCTTTCGGTCCCACACTCCCGGCTCTGTTCACACACGCGCCTTTCCTTTCTTTATTTCCGCTTGGTGTCACACGGTTGTTGCTCCGGCAGAGAGCATTTACCTTTAACTGTTCCGCTGTCGAAGATTTCTCTGTTTCAAATCAGTTTCCAGCTGAAATCAATTTTTTTCTACATCCACGGAAAACAAGAAAATCGCAGATATTCTCATTTGAATTTTAAGCTTTCTGGTTTGAAATGATCTGAATACGTTTCTTATATTGAACTTTAACATGATCCCTATAAAAAGAGTTACTGTTTGATCTGGTGAGCTCAGAACAAACAAACAAAAATGTGCTTTCTGATCAAAATATATAAAGTTTGATTAAAAACTTACAAAGTAATGCCAGAATAAGTTATTAATTATTATTATTGTTTGACTGGCCACAAATAAATTTTTATTATATTCAGTTGTTAAACATTCGGCATATTGTTTATTAAATTAGAACCTCTGGGGTCCGTTCTTCGTACGTCGCTTACTACATCCAAGATCAAACCATCGCGCTAACCGTGAGCTCGCTAATCCGGTTCCCCGAACACACCTGCTGTTGACGATTAGTACAGCTGGACGCAGTAATGTGACATCACTGGGTGTCGTAAAAGGGGCTACGCATCGATAGTAGAAACATTGATCGGCAACCCTCTGATTGGTCGGCGAAAATGTCGAAGGGGCGTGCTCGGTATTTTCCGGCAGCAGAGCAAGAACTCTTGATTGAGGGATTTCAGGAGTTTCAGAGTTTAATTAAAACGCAAGGGAACACTGCAAAGGCTGCAAAAGCAAGGAGAGAGGGCTGGCAGAAAGTTGCTGACAAATTAAACTCGTAGGTAATTTAATAATAATAATAATAATGAATTGGGTTCATATAGCGCTTTCCAAGGCACCCAAAGCGCTTTACGATACCACTATTCATTCACTCCCACATTCACACACTGGTGGAGGCAGCTACGGTTGTAGCCAGGCTGCCATATCGCGCCATCGGCCCCTCTAGCCAACACCAGTAGGCGGTAGGGTAGATCTATCATATGACACTATATTGTCCAATATCATATGGCATTATATTATATTATAATATGTTATATTATATCCCCTTTCACATTAGAGCCACAACAGGACCCACAAGAACATGGGAACAAGTAAAAGTGGAATACAGGAGTATTCTACAGAATGGTAATATTTATCTCTTAGATTGCTTTGCGTCTCTTGGCAAGGTAATACTGGCCTGTAATACTCTGTTAGTTTGTTCATAACAGCAACCAAGAAAAGGGCAGAGGAAAAAAAGACAGGTGGTGGTCCTGCACCCCCTCGTCAACAAGTTGGTTAAGTAAATAATACCCTCACGGGAAAATCGATATCTCTCTATGAGCACACTGTCGCGCTGAGCTAAAGGATCCTGTCTGTCCCGCAATATACGCTGAATTCTGAGGACTCTCCTTATCAATCTTGCACCTTCCACAATGGGTGGCTCGCGTAAACGGACAGGACATGGCTGCGACAGGCTTCCCAAATCCACCTTCGCTTTTATAGCCGTGGTCTCCCATCTTGATTACACGAAGTAATTTACTATTACTACTCTGAAATATGAATTACATCTGTAATAATCACATACATGTAATAGAATGTTAATAGTTCATTTCCCTTTTTTAGGAAATGACCTGTATGTATCTGTGTGACATCAATAAAAGGATCAAGTGCTGCATTATCTTTAGTTACATTGATGTTATTTATTTATGGTGAAACAGTGGTGGAATATCGCTGTTGCTTTCGTATGAATGACGCGGACATACCTGCGTGGCCGCGATCTAATCTTGTTTACATAAAGTAAACCTGCTCCCGAGCAGGTTTACGCTTACGGCTCTGTTGCTATGACAGCAAGTCCCGGATGATCTTCGGGGAACCGAACGATCAACGATCACGCGAAATCGTCAACAATCTAATCCAGCTAACTTACTTAGCGAGGTACGAAGAACGGACCCCTGGTGCTGGTCACCAGCAGCTCCCTCACAGGGAAATCTTCAAAACTCCTCCGTAGGCCCACCCAGAAGATGGATAAACTCAGCATTTCATGAACACTGTGATGGAGATGTTTGTGTAATGTTATAAATACTCGGATACTCCTCAGAGGCTCTGGACTTTTACATAAAGATATTATATTCAGTCCTGTAGAAAGTTATATATTTACAAATATATTATCATCTCTGGTTACTGTGGTATGAATGACTCTGAATTACTTTATGGTAAACAACACGCTACTGGCAAAAAACAGTGAAAGAATTCCAGATCACAAGTTTGTAGTTAAACATACAAGTGATGACCTTTGACCTTCCTCAGGTTTTATTTAATTGTGTCTGAGAAAATCTCATGTACTCTTCATGCAGCTGAGTACATTCAGTGCACATTCTTATCTCTCGCCTCAGTCTTGAATCCTCCTCACCTGATTCATCACTGACCCCAACCAGCAAAGGCATAAGAGCTTGATCCACATAGCTGGAAAGAAAGCGAATTTGTTCCTGGTGGGTGTTGGACTCTGCGCTCTGCAGATATGAGGAAACAGTGACAGGAAACAGAGCTCAGCAAGAGGAGGAGCTACAGCAGTGAACATGAAAGGCTTCATTTAGGAGCTGAAGAGCTGCTGTGTTCTCTCTATTGTTCATTCAGTCCAAGAGAAAATCATGTTGCTGCTTTTCATTTGGATGATGATAGTCTCCTTTCAGACTGGTGAGTCATCAAAAGATGGAGTGAGATGTAAAAGGAGATGATGGACATGAAAATATCTGGATGTTGTTTGAATTGATTCACTTTTTATAAACTAAGTTTAAAGATGCAGAAACATGATGGTGAAATATGTCTTTGTTGTTTTCAGGATCCTCTGAGGATTTACTGACACCATCTAAAGATGTAGTGACGAGTTTGGAAGGAGACACTGTGACTCTCTCCTGCAACTATTCAGGCTCTGTCAGTTACTTCTTCTGGTACAAACAAAAGTCCAGTTTATCTCCACAGTTTCTCATCAATGAATATTCAGAGCAAAACGAAAAGCTGAAGTTTAGAAAAGATCAAGACAAAAGTGAGTTTCATCTGGAGATCTCCTCTGCTGCAGTGACAGACTCTGCTGTGTACTACTGTGCTCTGCAGCCCACAGTGACAGGAAACAGCAAAACTCTGTACAAAAACCTTTGGAGCAAAGGCAAGGCAAGGCAAGTTTATTTGTATAGCACAATTCAACAACAAGGTGATTCAAAGTGCTTTACAGAGACATTAGAAACAAGAACAAATAAAAAGCATGATTTAAAATTGAATAAAACAAGCAAATAAACTAACTAACTAATTAACAAACAAACAAACAACAGTATATAAAATCAAAACAGATAAAATCAGAACAGTAGATAAAATCAGTAGTTAAATGTAAGTTTTGAAATTTAAGCTTAAAGTGTGGATTTGGTGCTTTATTCAAATGCAGCTGAGAACAGGTGAGTCTTCAACCTGGATTTAAATAAACTGAGTGTTTCAGCTGATCTGAGGCTTTCTGGGAGTTTGTTCCAGATATAAGGAGCATAAAAGCTGAATGCAGCTTCTCCGTGTCTGGTTCTGACTCTGGGAACTGATAAAAGACCGGATCCAGATGACCTGAGGGATCTGGATGGTTCATACTGGGTCAGGAGGTCATTGATGTATTTTGGTCCTAAACCATTCAGAGCTTTATAGGCCAGCATCAGAACTTTAAAGTCTATCCTCTGACGGACAGGCAGCCAGTGTAAGGACCTCAGAGCTGGACTGATGTGGTCCACTTTTTTGGTCTTAGTGAGGACTCGAGCAGCAGAGTTCTGAATGAGCTGTAGTTGTCTGACTGATTTTTTAGGTAGACCTGTAAAGATGCTGTTACAGTAATCAAGCCTACTAAAGATGAATGCATGGACTAGTTTTTCCAGGTCCTGTTGAGACATCAGATCTTTTATCCTTGAAATATTCTTGAGGTGATAGTAAGCTGACTTTGTTATTGTCTTAATGTGTTTTTCTAAGTTTAGGTCTGCATCCATCACTACACCCAAATTTCTCGCCTGGTTTGTGGTTTTTAGATGTATAGATTGAAGTTCTCTGGTGACCTGTAATCGTTTTTCTTTGGCGCCAAAGACTATTACCTCAGTTTTGTTTTTGTCTAGCTGGAGAAAATTGTGGCACAACCAGTCATTAATTTCCTCAATGCATTTACCAAGAGCCTGTACAGGGCCTCGGTCTCCTGGTGACATTGTGATATATATTTGTGTGTCATCTGCATAGCTGTGGTAGTTTATTTTGTTGTTCTTTATAATCTGTGCCAGTGGGAGCATGTAAATGTTAAACAGAGGGGGTCCCAAGATGGAACCTTGGGGAACTCCACATGTGATACTTGTCTGCTCAGATGTGAAGTTACCTATTGATACAAAGTATTTCCTGTTTTCTACGTATGTTTTGAACCAGTTTAGTACAGTTCCTGAAAGACCTGCCCAGTTCTCCAGTCGTTTGAGTAATATGTTGTGGTCAACTGTATCAAATGCTGCACTGAGATCCAGTAAAACTAGGACTGACATTTTTCCACTGTCTGTGTTCAGACATATGTCATTGAACACTTTGGTCAGAGCGGTTTCAGTGCTGTGGTTCTGTCTAAAACCTGACTGGAAGGCATCGTAGCAGTTATTCTGTTTTAAGAAGTAACTGAGCTGTTGAGAAACTGCTTTTTCAATGATCTTACTTAAAAATGGGAGATTTGAGATCGGCCTGTAGTTGTTCATTTGTGTCTTGTCAAGATTGTCCTTTTTCAGTATAGGTTTGATTACAGCAGTTTTTAGTGATTCTGGAAACACACCTGATAATAAAGAAAAGTTGACGATCTGTAACAGGTCTGACTCTAAAGTCTTTGAGACCTTTTTGAAAAAACTTGTTGGCAGGACATCTAAACAGCAGGAGGAGGAGTTCAGTTTACCTAAGATGTCCTCCAGGTCTTTGCTGTTAATAGGGTGAAACTGTTTCATGGTGTTTAAACAGTTTTTTGGTGGACACAGTACATATCCTGGATCTGCTGTTGATGTACCAACTGCTTGTCTAATCTTTTGGATTTTGTCTGTGAAGAATTTGGCAAAGTCATTGCAGGCCATGGTTGAATGAAGTTCAGCTGCCACTGACACAGGAGGGTTTGTTAGCCTGTCAACTGTAGAAAATAAGACCCGAGCATTATGGCTGTTTTTAGTGATGATGTCAGAGAAGTAGGACCTCCTTGCATTCCTCAGTTGTAAATTATAATTGTGAAGTTTCTCTTTATAAATGTCATAATGAACCTGGAGGTTTGTTTTTCTCCATCTGCGCTCAGCTTTCCTACACTCTCTTTTTTCATTTTTCACCAGTGTGGAGTTTCTCCATGGAGACTTTTTCCTTCCAGAGATAACCTTCACCTTAATGGGAGCAATAGTGTCCATAACATTTAACATGTTAGCATTGAAGCTATTGACGAGCTCATTGACTGACCCTCTGGACAGGTCAGGTGTTAATGGGAAGACCTGGTTAAAAATTGCACTACTGTGTTCAGTTATACACCGTTTTGTGATCACTGTTGTTGATATATTTGTGTGGGCTGAGATTTTACTTTCAAAGAAAACACAGTAATGATCAGACAGGCCCACATCAGACACAGTAACCTTTGAAATGCTCAGGCCTTTGGAGATCAGTAGGTCAAGAGTGTGTCCTCTATTATGTGTGGCCTCTGTTACATGCTGAGTCAGCCCAAAGTTGCCCAGAGTGTTACTCAGGTCTTTAGTCCCTTTGTCCTGAGGGTTGTCCACATGGATGTTAAAATCCCCAACAATAATTACACAGTCAAAATCAACACAGATCACAGACAGCAGTTCACTGAGGTCATTAAAAAAGTCTGTGCAGTATTTGGGAGGCCTGTAAACATTAAGAAACACAACTTTGGATGGGGCCTTCAGCTGTAAAGCCACATATTCAAAAGCCTGAAAACTTCCAGGAGATAGCTGCTTACATTGAAATGATTCATTAAATAAGACAGCGACCCCCCCTCCTCTCCTGCTCGCCCTGACCTCACTGATAAAACTGTAGTTAGGAGGGGTCGTCTCGATGAGAACAGCTCCACTGTTACTTTGGTCCAACCAAGTTTCAGTTAAAAACATAAAATCAAGGCTGTGCTCAGTGATTAAATCATTAATTAAAAATGTTTTCCCAGCTAGAGATCTAATGTTTAATAAAGCCAACTTAAGTGTTTTAGAGGTATTATTTGCCCCCTCATGTTTGGGAGCAGTCTGTGGCACACAAGGTATGTTTACTATGTTTAAAGATCTTTTAGAGTGCAGCTCTCTGTGTTTTGACCAGGCCACATGTCTCCTGTCACCTAAAAGTACAGAAATTTTAAAACCTTCTAGTAAACAGGGTCCCAGCTTCTCCTGGGAAAAGTCATCACTGCCATAATCCTCACAGCCCGGACCCTTCACACATCACGCATCAGACTGCGGAGACAGGGCATGAAGAGGAACTAAGGGGGGCGAGGCTGGGCAATGTGACTTCGATTGCTCTGTTGAGGGTGGGGCTCGATGGCGAACCTTTGGCCGCTCTGGTGGGGGGTTTATGGGGGACAAAAAGGGATTGGGACGGGGGGTAGATCTGAGCCCAGCATTGACCCGCTCCATCATCTCCTCAGTGAATTTCAGGTGTGGGGAGGAGGGAGAAAGGGAGGGGGAGGAGGGTGATGGCCTGTCAGGGGTTTGGGGGACTGGGGAAGGTCGTGGTCCCTTGTCCTGGTCGTTGGTGTTGTTGAGAGAGTTGGAGGCAAATAGGGACCCCTCTTCTTGCCTTAGATGTCTCTCCTTTCTGAGGCTCTTCCTCAGATGCCATGGATGTCTCTCCTTTCTGAGGCTCTTCCCGGGTGGGGGCAGATGGAGCTCCTCCTCAAGGTTTCTGCTGGGCTTTGTCTGTTCTTGGAGTACTGTTTGTTCCTCTTTATGAGATAACTCCTCGTTTATCTCAGCCTTGGCACCAAGCACGGATGGATGACGTATGGAATAAAACAAGTTGGAGGTGAACAGTTTCACCCCTGACTTGTTAAAATTAAATCCATTTGCTTTGAACAGATGCCTGCGTTCCCAAAAAATATTAAAGTTGTCGATAAAGTGCACTGAGTGGTCAGCACATGCTGATATAAGCCATTTATTCAGTGTAAACAACCTGCTGAATCTCTCGTCTCCTCCTCTGACCGGCGGTACAGGTCCACTGATGAATACAGCTGCATTCAGAGAGTTTACAGTGTTTAATAATCCAGTAAAGTCCCGTTTCAGAACCTCCGACTGTTGTTTGGACACATCGTTTGACCCTGTATGCAGAACAATGTTTGTCACAGTTGGATATTCATCTGTAATTTGAAGAATTCTCTCCTTCAGGTTGTTGACCATATCGTTAGGAAAGCAGAGGACTTTAGTGTTCTTACCGCACATCCTTTGTACATCCTTTACGGCAGAGTCACCCACAATCAGAGTTTCAGGCCTAGCCATTAGCTTTCCCTGTGGCCTTTCACTTTTCAACAGATTTTCAGACCTTATTTCGCTGCTTTTAGATGGATGGTTGTCCGATATAGATCCAGGGTCCTTTGATAGTGGAGCAAATCTGTTCTGCAGTTTCACATTCAGTTGTTTTGGAGGTTTGTTGTTAACCTTCCTATTCACGGTTGTCCAGTCCTGTTTCCTCCCGTATACAGGGGTAGAAGAGCTTCTCTGTCTCGTAGGAAGTGAAGGCCAGTTGGTTTCAGAGATTTCAGCTCGCTGTGCCCTGCCCGTGATACGTCCTCCCCCTTCCAGGAGACATGATTTATGTCTTGGTTTTGCACCAAGACAGTCTAAGGGGGGATTATCACTTGAGGATTTATAATAATGCACAGAGTCTACTTTCTTGGTCATGTTATCTGTGCTCCTTAGCTGTGTGCTAGCTTGCTCATCGCCATTGTTTTGAATCAAAGGCAAGGTTGTTTCATTTCCACACAGTCCATTTACCTCCACGTTTACTTCTAAGCGATGAAAGACAACAGAATACTCCACAACATCCACTAGAGGGAGCCACACACTGTTAAACCTCTGATTCTTGTGTCATTGGACTGATGACAAAGACAACAGAGAAATGAAGCAGTAAAGATCAGAGACAGAGACAGAGCTGCTGTGGAAGCACAAAACTGTTTGATTGGCTGAGCTATTAAACTGGCCCCGCCCACTGAAGTTGAGCTCATCCAATGACATTATTTGTTGGTCATTGTGCTGCAGTGGAAGAACATTGTTCATGTGCTGTCTGTCTGGCTTTAATAACTCCAAAGACATGTTGCTGCACCTCTTTTTGCTTCTATCTCACATTATAGGTGAGTTTAAGAACAGGGATTAAAGTTTAGTTGAAGCTGCTGCATTAAGCAGATATACAGACTGCATTTCACTACTTTTCTTCTTTCTTTTTCCAGGACTAACAGCTGGAGACTCAATCACTCCTCAACAACCTGAAGTCACTGAAACAGAAGGAGAATCTGTCACACTCACATGTAGCTATGAGACGAGTTATACACATCCAGAGCTTCACTGGTACAGACATGATTCTGACCTTCAGGCTCCTCAGTTTATACTCTGGAAAGGAGCAAGATCATGGAGTGGCAATGAATATATTCCTGATAAACGATATGAATCAAAAACATCACGTACAACAACTAATCTGACCATAGCAGCCCTAACCCTGGCAGACACAGCTCTCTACTACTGTGCTCTAGAAACACAGTGATACAAAGTGTAGAAGAGGCTGTACAAAAACCTGAACACAGATATCTGACTACTCTTCAAAGAGGAGGGAAGTGGTATTCAAAGCACAGCTTCATATCAGATGGATTCTGCTAATTCCTGTTTTATCAGAGTCACTGTGGTTACAGCTGCTAATGAAACACTGTGGGAGGATTCACATGAGCAGCAAATCCACATCAACCACAAACCAACTGCAGGAACGTTCAAGCACAAAGAAATAAAAAAGCAAATTCACACAGCTGAAATTCAAAACCCACTGACTTTAAATACATATTTATGCATTTAATACTAAAATGTGAATTTATGTTCTTAGTACTAAGTTATGTGCAATTTAGATGGAACTGTTTAGAAACTTCAACTAAGGATCTGACTTAGCCACAAAATCTGTATTTCTACATGACTTAGGAAAGACTACTGACATTTTAAAGAAACCACTGATACAATAAGCAGGGGAGATTTATTTTAACCAGTGGTTTTCTGTTTTATTGCAGCAGTTATAAATGCATTCAGAAAAAAAAAAGTCAACTATTCTAATCTGTCCTTGGTTCTCTTTCCCTGTACTTGTAACCACCTTGGATCTTGAAACATGGCTGGATAATAGAGGAGCTTAAAACAGTTATTCTCAAAGTATGTGGCGTGCGCCACTGGTGGGGTTCTGACAGGTGGGGCACCAGTTACCTGGCAGAAAAACAAATAAATAACTAACGTTCAACATTAGTTGCGCATGTTAAGCATCTGCTGAAAAGCTGCGGCCACGTGTGTAAGTTGACAGTTTCAATAAAGGAGTGTACTAAAAAGTGCGATCATGTGGTCAGGTCTGTTGTGCATCTTTTACAGTGGTGCCGAAACCCAGGACTGGGGCACGAGACCCAACCACATTTTATTTTATAAGACTGAACTTTCTTTCCCATGTCTGGCCACGTTCACGTTCTGTTTAACTTGTTGCTTTTTTGAAGAAGTGTAGCAAACTAATGAAGCAGTCCAGTGACAAAAGTTACAAATAGTTTGAAGTGAAAGTTGTTTGTTTGAAACAAAAATTGTTGAAGGATTTATTGGGAATGAGTTGAATGAGGCAGCTGTTGTCAGCTGTGATTGGTCCCCATGAAGGAGAAAAAGCATCTTTACTTCAGGCTGTGGCCTTATTTGTGCTTCTTGGCTAAGTGACCAGAGGCCTCCAAACATCTAGGTGGGTCCAGGAACAGGCTGAGGGAGTACGAACGACCAAAAACAGCCCGTGAGGATTTTTAATCAGCATCTGCTTTTTGAAAATCTTTGACACAGACAAGCGAAGAAACTGCACTCCTGTGCCGCTGTGTAAAAAAAGCAACCCAAAATCTCCCGAGTGCATGGTGGCCCTTTACCCATCTTTGGATTCTAAAGTCATGTCTAGATTTTAACAAAACCCCAATGCACAGCATCAGTATTAAAATGATGCAAAAAAAATATCAAAATAAAGAAAATTAAAGAAACTATAAACAAACAGTTGCCTCTGCAGGTATGGGTGCAAGTCTTTACTGCAAAGGGGATTCTGACCATCTGTAGCACAAAAAAGATAAAACAAAAAAATAAATAAATGTTTTTCATGCCTTTCTTCATCAGTATTGTTTTCTTCAGAAACCTCTCCAGAGTAGAGGAACATTTGAATTGGATGCAATGATCAGCTTCTCACAGTGAGCGAGCTTCACCACAGTAAACCACGAGGGCACCAGGTTGTAACAATAGGCATGTAACAAAATGACGGAGGTAAAGGGGAAAACTGTTTCTCTAACACAATCTGGATTTTACATCACTCAGGAAAGACTACTGAAAGAAACTACTGAATGAAATAAAGTAAGGACAGATGGGCTTTAATATAATCATAGATTGAATTTATTTAATGCAGGCAGAAGGCTAACAGCAATAATATATAAAAATCTATTCAACAGTTATAAAGGATACAATTTAAGTAAACTGTTATCTTCACTTATCCCTGTTCCAGCTTATTCTACTCTGCTTAAAACCCTCTTTGACCTTTTAAAGCGATGCTGAATGAAAGTTGAGCTCAAACCAGCCTTCCTCAGCTCTGGCAGGTCCCCCTGATGCAGGAAAAACATCTTTGCCTCACACTGTGCTCTCAAGCAGAGAAACATATGTGCAGCTATAGGAACGAGGTCTTTGCTGCAGGCTGGAGGAGTCCAAGGGAAACAAATGTTCTACTTTATCACTGTCAAAATATTCTTTCATTAGTTACTGCTATGCAGATAAAACACAACAAAACAAAGACCCTCCCCAATGCTGGTACAGTTATAACCTGATGATAACAACGCATAACAACGTCTACATTCTTACAAAACTGAAAAGTAAAAAACAAACAAAAACAAAACAAAGTCAATGAACTAAATAACCAAAAATGATATGAACCAAATAAACTGAATAGCTACAAAATGTAAAAAACAAAATTAAAAAAAACCTTCAACATTTTCTATTTATTAAAAAACAAATAGCTCAAATGCACTTTTACATCACAAGACACCAACTCCAAATCAGCAAAAGCTATCAACGAATAGACGGCAAATATAAAACTTGATATTCAAATTGAGTTTCAACCACTCGGTAGATAAATATTCTCTTAACAGCTCTCCTGTGAACCTGTATAAATCCTTAGATCTTCTGTTACGCTAGGTCTCTCAGATGTCAGTCTCTCTAAATTCTTCAAGACTACGACTTCTTCTGTATGGGAACATTTTCCCACATGTTTTGCAATGATACGGTTTCTCACTTGTGTGCTTTTTTCATGTGTACCGATAAACAACTACTACTTATAAATTTTTTCCTGCATCGTTTACAACGATACGGTCTCTCACCTGTGTGCAGTCTCATGTGTATGGTCAAACTAGCCCTCTGTGTTAAACTTTTCCCACAGGTTTTACAAGAATACAGCTTCTCACCTGTATGGGCAGTCATATGTCTTTTAAGTGAATATGAAAAATAAAAACTTTTTCCACAAGTTTCACAAGAATACGGCTTCTCACCTGTGTGCATTCTTATGTGTTCAGATAAACTTCTTCTACGAATGAACATCTTCCTGCATATTTTACAATGATACGGCTTCTCACCTGTGTGTGCTTTCTTGTGCCTATTTAAATTACCCCCGTTTCTGAAACTTTTCCCACATGTTTTACAAGAATATGGTTTCTCACCTGTGTGGACATTCTTATGGTCTTTAAGTGATGATGACAAATGAAAACTTTTCCCACACGTTTCACAAGAATACGGCTTCTCACCTGTGTGCGTTCTCATGTGTACAGTCAGATTACCCTTCACTGTGAAACTTTTCTCACATGTTTCACAAGAATACGGCTTATTACCTGTGTGGATTGTCAGATGTCGATTCATTTTGTACATTTCATTAAAGGATTTTCCACAAAAATCACACGTTAAATACTTTTTACCTGTGTCAGAGTTACACCGACTCTCTGAGTTACTATTTGTCCCTGAATCTAAATTCCAGCTTCCTTCATGATTTTGGCTCTCATTCATAGGACAGCTGTGATAAAGAAGCTGGTCAGTGTTTGCTTCTGGGTCATTGTGGTCTCCTTCCTCAGCAGCAGTCACCATAAAGGTATCAGTCTCCTCCTTCAGTCCAAGCTGCTCTCCCTCTGTGATGTGATAATAGAAAAACATGCCTGAGAAAATACATTGTCAAAATAACACTTTTACAGAGACTATAAGTGTCATCCACAAAGGCTGCTACTCCAGATATAAGCTCATCAACAGAGGAACATCAGCAGACGTGCAGCAGTAAAGGAAGAGAGAGGTTAAACGGCAAGGTAGAAAAGCTGCAGGCAGTGAACATATACTGAATGAATAAATGATCAGTATGACCTGGATCACCTGCTGAGAAAGAAAAAAGAAAGCAAGCAGAAGAGAACAAGAGTAATAGAATAAACAACATCACAATGATATATGGGAATATGACAGTAAATAATAAATATTAAACATTATTGTGCAGCACATAAGATCAACAGAACACAGTGTGCTTTGAGGTAGGAGCCAAAAAGGGTGTAGTTTGTGGGTGTGATCACCCGTGTGTACACCTGTGAGCATGGACGCGCTTGTTTTTTTAAAAGGTTCCTTCATGTAATGATCTGCTAGAGGGTGTGGGGGGGCCACAGCCCCGTCCTCCAGGGCATGAAGCAGGTATGGAGGAGATTCAAAACTGTTTTTTTCTTTCACAGCAGGTGATCCAGGTGATTGATATATGCATTTTTTATTTCTTTTTTTTTTCTCTGCCCGTTCTGTTGGTTTTTGTTTTTTGCCCTTCTCCCCCGTCCCTCTTCTCAGCTGTTTCTCTTTCCCTCTTTCTTTCTCCCCTTCTTTCCCCCAGTCAAGTCTGTCCCGTATTCAGTAAGTGAAAATAAAATAAACAATAAAAGGTGAATCAAATGGACCATTACGGCAAGGCTGGGATGGTCAATTTGGTAAAGTAAATCCGTTGGGCATCTTTCTTTGCCTTTAGACAACAATTCTGATGCAAAAGAGCCAAACGGGACAGGCAAAAAAAAAAAAAAAAAAAAAAAAAAAAAAAAAAAAAAAAGATCAGTATGACACGACAAACCAACTTTCTAACAGTAACAACAACATTAACAAAGATTACCTTCTGATGCATCATCTGACTGTTTGTGATCATACTCAGACTGAAAATGAAGCCATTTCCAGGCTCAAGGTGATATTGTACGGTGGATTAAATCTGCATGTACTTTTCCGCATTTATAATTCCTTCAGTTTTAACCCTTGTATGGTGTTCGGGTCTGTGAGACCCGTGTTCAGTTTTTTTTCAAAAGAAAAATTAAACAATTAATTATTTTTTCACGTGTAAATGTGTTGTGTCTTTCCACTCACTCCACTTGATTATAACTGATTTATTTATAACATTTTATATAAAAGAAAAACGAGAAGCACATTAATTCATAAATGTGATCTAACAAAGGTAAAGGGAAAAAATTAACCATGTTTGCTGTTCATATGTCTTGTAATTGGGATGAACTAAACATCTGTTGAGTAATTTAACATAAAATTGTTTGATAGTGTTAACCCTTTACAGCCGGTCGGAGCGGGCACGCTCCATTTTGCGTAACTATTTTTAAATCCCGGTAGCTCTGCAACCACATAAGCTAGCGCAATAATTTTTTTTGCATATGAAACTGGAGGAGTTGTACTTACATCTTATGCCATCAGTTTGTCCTCGGTCACAGTTTCCTTCCACATATAGCTTTGCAAAAACTGCATAAAAAGCGCTTGCAGCAACAAAAACATGATATTCCAGAAACACGCTTCGCCGATCCGATCAGCTGTTTGTAACACTTCCTACGTCCATCAGCGCGAACTATCACATGACCGCATGACCTGCCCGAAACCGGAAGTGACGTCATTTTGCGGAAATGTAGTTTTTTTTACGATCGGGGCCTTATGAGCCTATACTGGTGTTTTAAAAAGTTATGTTTGAGTTTATGACTTTCTGTGTCGTTTCTGGGATGCTGAGGACTCATATTGCACTGCTGGAAATAGTTTATTTTGATGCATATGCTGTTATTTTGCAAATTTGCACTATAATATTTATTTTCGTTTTTCCTGCAGTATATAAAAATTGGTGTATTTCAAAAATAAAACTATGAAGACACTCAAAATAAATTTCCTGTGGTGGGAAACTAGTTTGTGCAACTTTTTTGTATTTACAGTTTTGAGGGATGAGCCTCTTAAATTTCTCTAACTAGAAATATATGTTAAAAAAACAAAAACGATTTTCAATTTTTTTGTAGTTTATTGCACTTTTTTGCAATTTATGTAATTACTATGCACCTAATGCAGACATATTATTAAAGTTTGGGCTATAATGGTTGTATTGATGTATAGCAACTTGAAATGCTCCCAAAAATGGCTACACAGCATGTAAAAATATAATATAAGCTCTGGCGGACTTGGTTCTATGGTAGGTCTTAAAGGGTTAATTTGGAAAGCCAAAACTCTAGCGGGTCCACCAGACCCATGAACACTGGCTGAGTAACAAAAATACGAACACCACACAAGGGTTAATATGAGCTCCAACACTGGCTGAAATGCAGCGCAAACCATGACAGCACCTCCACCGTGTTCAACAGAAGGCTGCAGACGCCGACTGTTAGACCTCTCTCCTAACCTCCTTCAAACATGTTGATCATGATTCAGATTCATAACTTACACAGTGCAGTCTGTTTGCTCTTTGTTAGCTCACATCTCCAAAAAGCCCTCACAATCAGAAACGTCCCGCAGAGCTGTGATCAGGATGCTTCATGAGTCCCATTCATGTGTGACTTCATTCAGACTTTTACATACCTGTAATGTGAAGCTGTATTTCGGGTTTCCAGCTGACATCCATGAGTCTGTGCTGATGGTCGTTCTCTTCCTCGTACTGGATAGAATTATTAATAACTTCAAATATTTCTTTAGATTTGGACTGAAGAAACGCAAAAATATCAGAGCTGTGAGAGGGGAGCTGGTCAGTGTTTGCTTCTGGTTCACTGTGCTCTCCTTCCTCAGCAGCAGTCACCATGAAGGTATCCGTCTCCTCCTTCAGTCCCAGCTGCTCTCCCTCCTGACTGCTGCACAGTTCCTCCTCTTCCTCTTTAATCTGTGGAGCTTCTGGTTCCTCCTGCTCCACACTGGAGCTCCTCTCCTGGTTCCAGAGCTGCTGCTCAGGGAGAACCTCCTCCTCCTCCTTACAGACGTGCTGCTGTGGGTCGTCTGGAGGGAAAAAAAGGACATAAGAAGAAGAAAAGTGATGATGTTAGACGTTGGACTCATTTTTTAAAATCAGCTTCGCTCCTCAGAATCTCAAGATGCCGGCGAGCACTGTGAGGGTCATGTTTTTTGACTTTTCCAGTGCTTTCAACACCATCAGGCCGACCCTCCTGGGTGATAAGTTAGCAGCGATGCAGGTGGATGCTTCTCTGGTGTCCTGGATTGTTGATTACCTGACAGGAAGACCACAATATGTACGTCTCCCACAGTGTGTGTCTGACAAGGTGATTAGCAACACAGGGGCACCACAGGGGACTGTCCTCTCCCCCTTCCTCTTCACCCTCTACACCACAGACTTCAGCCACTGCACAGAGACCTGCCATCTTCAGAAGTTTCCTGATGACTCTGCGGTGGTTGGATGCATCAGCAGGGATGATGAGACAGAGTACCGGGCTGTGGTCGACTCCTTTGTCACGTGGTGTGAGCAGAATCATCTGCAGCTCAACGTGGCAAAGACCAAGGAACTGATCGTGGACTTCAGGAAGACCAGGAAACACTTGACCCCTGTTTCAATCCAGGGGGTCAGTGTTGACATTGTGGAGGACTATAAATACCTTGGAGTACACATTGACAATAAACTGGACTGGGCTAAAAACACCACAGCACTTTACAGGAAGGGCCAGAGTCGTCTCTATTTTTTGAGGCGACTGAGGTCCTTCAACATCTGCCAGAAAATGCTGAGGATTTTCTACGAGTCTGTGGTGGCCAGTGCGATCCTCTATGCTGTTGCATGCTGGGGGAGCAGGCTGAGGGTCGCAGATGCCAACAGACTTAATAAACTGATCCGTAAGGCCAGCAATGTTGTGGGGATGGAGCTGGACTCCCTCAAGGTGGTGTCAGAGAGGCGGATGCTGTCCAAGATAAAGACAATGTTGGATAACACCTCCCACCCACTCCATGACATGTTGGTCAGTCACAGGAGCTCGTTCAGTGAGAGACTGAGATTACCGAAAAGCACCACTGAACGACACAGGAAATCATTCCTGCCTGTGGCCATCTCCCTGTACAACGCATCCACTTAACACACTGTTTGCTGCTACAACTACACATGTTTCTTTTCCAAATATTTATTTATAAGTGACTTATGTATGTATGTATGTATATATATGTATATATTGTACTATTCTTAGTTAGCGTATTGTCTGTCTTGTCTTAATGTTGGTTTAAAATGGAGCACTGTAACAAAAAATAATTTCCCCCAGGGATCAATAAAGTATTCTGATTCTGATTATACCCAGAGTTACATAAAAGTAATGGCTGACTTTTGTATTTGTGCATTCACGACTGCTGAATTATTGCAGATGAGGCGGGTCCATAGTGGAAGTTAATGTCAGCTGCTCTGGAACATGAAAGCTCGTCCCCTGAGCAGTAAAAGCAGCTTAAAAACTATCAGCAGCTCCATTCAGAAGAGCTGCTGTTAACCAAAGTGCTTCTGCAGGTTTTCATGTGATCAGCGAGCTGATAGGGCTTTGGGAAGAAGTCAATTTTATTAAATTTTATTTATATAGCGCCAAATCACAACAAAAGTCGCCTCAAGGCGCTTCATAGATACAGAGAAAAACCCAACAATCATATGACCCCCTATGAGCAAGCACTTTGGCGACAGTGGGAAGGAAAAACTCCCTTTTAACAGGAAGAAACCTCCGGCAGAACCAGGCTCAGGGAGGGGCGGGGCCATCTGCTGTGATTGGTTGGGGTGAGAGAAGGAAGACAGGATAAAGACATGCTGTGGAAGAGAGACAGAGGTTAATAACAGATATGATTCAATGCAGAGAGGTCTGTTAACACATAGTGAGTGAGAAAGGTGACTGGAAAGGAAAAACTCAATGCATCATGGGAATCCCCGGCAGCCTACGTCTATTGCAGCATAACTAAGGGAGGATTCAGGGTCACCTGGTCCAGCCCTAACTATATGCTTTAGCAAAAAGGAAAGTTTGAAGCCTGATCTTAAAAGTAGAGATAGTGTCTGTCTCCCGAATCCAAACTGGAAGCTGGTTCCACAGAAGAGGGGAAGAAGTCAGTTGGCAGACATTTTTAACCAAATCATCATTTCCTGTAGATACACTGACGCCGACTATTCAATTCAATTTATGTAGCGCCAAATCACAACAAAAGTTGCCTCAAGGCGCTTTATATTGTACAGTACATCCTATAATAACAGATACAGAGAAAATCCCAACAATCATATGACCCCCTATGAGCAGCACTTTGGCGACAGTGATCTGGCAGAAACTGTTGATCGTTTCGTTTTCATTTGCTGAATTCTTTAACGCCTTAGAAGGACCCCCGGCTATTATGACAAGTTACTCTAAATATGTTACAAATTATCTTCACTACATAAAAACATAGTTGAGAATAACTACAATTTTTGTTTTTCCATTAAATCTTTGTTGTTTAAAACTATTTTTGGAGCCGTGGGAGCGGCCATGTTTTTCCGTACACAATGCATTCTGGGACGATGACACGTATTGGTTGTCGGCGAGGGTGTTAATTAACTTGCCTACTAGTGACCTGGTTACGACTTGGTAAACCAGCACTATGCCGGTCATGGAGGCTAACGAGGGCTGCCCAAAGAACATCTGTATTAAGACATACGGCTTCAAAGTTTTGGTGCACTGTGTTGCATGGAGAATCTGTAAGAACAACAATATCGTAATTTCACTATATAATAAAAATTAAAATGTGTTAATGGTTTGATCATGCAGTTATGCGATACCATGGATAGCTGCTGCCATAAAATTGAGCTCTTTATGCTCTCAGTCACCGTTGCCATTGGCAAGCAGCAGCCGCATAGACTATGGTTGACTATTTTCATCCTCTCTCGGTTTGCACTGGTTCATACTGGAAAGGTTGAACAGAACCCATTTTCAGTGCGCTGCTAACTGTGAACTCAATGCTGTGCAACCGTATGACATCATTACCCAGAGTGCATTGAGAAGTTAATAACAATGGTAGCCTACTGGTAAAATCGGATTTATATAAAATGTGCTTAAAAGGAAAAAATTTGGTGTATTTTAATACTAGGGCTGCCACGATTAGTCATTTAGTTACGATTACGTCAACTATCAAAATTGTCAACGACTGATTTAATAGTCGACGCGTCGTTTGAAGCTTTGCAAGATCCCAAAAGACGCAGGAATAAGTAGCAGGATTTAAGAGTGTAATATCGGACTGAAACAGAAGATGGCAGCACTGCATGTACAAGGATGCCAGCTGCTGTTAATCCACGAAGAAGAAGAAGAAGCAGTGTCCGGTATCGTAGCTGTGTCCAAATTGAGGAACCGCATCCTCCTGTGCCCGCATTTGTAGGCCAATTACGTTACAGCTACACAACGAAGACTGTCCAAATTTAAAGACTCCGACAAACGCGGCCGACAAATGCGTCCTTCATTTCCCCAGATTTGAAGGATGGGTTGGGTGTATCCCTCGTGGCCCAACCTGCCCCAGAATTCATAGCGCGGCCCAGCTCAGTTTCCAACAATGGCGGCAGCTAGTTAGTTTTAATGTTACTCTTATTATTCTTTCTGGATCACAAAATAAACGTTTAACATATTTTCAGGCGAGAATGTAGCTGTGCAAACCTCAAATATCTGCTCAGTTTATCAAGACACCGCATATTTTCAAAAGCGCTCCGACGTTTTCGGAGACGTCTGTTACCCACTAATCGCAAAAATAATCGGTGACTAGTCGACTATGAAAATAATCATTTGTGGCAGCCCTAAAGGGCACTCAAATGATTGAAGCTGGAAGCCAACGAGTCTCTGGCTGAATATCTGGAACAAGCAGCCAAACTGAAAACATCACACAAGTGTGCGGCCTGATACGAGTGAGGCAACCTTACTCTTGTGGAGAAATCAGTGCCAAGATCTGTACAAGACTCGCTGGATGGGGTGGTCGACTTGAGTGCTATGACAGACTCGTTATGGAGAGAGCACTTGCAACATCATGTCAGGAGACATGGAGAGAAACCAGAGCAAAAGATTAAACAATTAACCAAAAGGTTGCTTAAACATTAGATGGAAGAAAGGGACTCAGAGTTTAACATGAACAAAACAAAAGCTAAACAAATGGTGGCTGTATCAGCTGACTTAAAAACAGAGATACAACAATCTGTGGCTGCTGCATTGGCTACACGAGCACAGCCTGAGCGTGAACCAAAGCTACAGCAACAACAGCCAGGTCCACGATTTGTCCCAATATGGAATGCTGGCAGAGGTGTCGGTTGGTGGCTTTTGGCATGAGAAATTTCCAACACAAACCATGGAGTAGTGGCATTTTTGAGCTCAAGTGCATTCATTTAGACACCAGCCAGGAAGACAAAGATCTCCAGCACGCTTACACAGCTGCATATCACCTATGGCACACATTCAACATGGCTGAAGGAATGGCAATAATCGACAATCAACCACATGACTGTGCAAAGACAGCAGTTAAGGATATCAGATCTGCCTTTGCCTGGAATTGGGCACGCCACCCTTTTTCAGCTGAGAGTCATGGCTCTGGACTTTGAGATGCTAAATTCTCATTTCCGCTGTTTCACACTCTGCACCAGGTGACTTACAGCTGCAAAGTGCATCAAGTCACCACCAAAAGAAACAAGTCGTCTGTTGAACACAGTTAAGATTCTGGGACCACCAAACCTGAGACTCTCTGCCACTTTGCTGTACCAAGAAGTCCTGATGATATAAAAGTAGAACTGGTGATGAAGGGCAGCACTGCTGGAACCCATCATCCACCAGGAATGAGTCCAACTTATTGTTGCCAACATGGACAAGTTCAGGGCAGCTGTACAGAGACTAACTGCCCTTTGACAACGGCAAAATAGCCAATAGTTCCAAAGCACCGTTCACAGGACACCCCAAGGACTGCAGTCGAATACCTTCTCCAAGTCCACAAAGCACTGTAGACTGTTGGGCAAACTCCCACACACTCTCGAACAGCCTCAAGAGGATAAAGAGCCAGCGTTCGATGACCAGGATGAAAACTGCACTGTACATCCTCCATCTGATGTTTGACTAATGGATGGATTCTCCTCTCCAGTACTCCAGCGTACACCTTCCCAGGTAGGCTTAGCAGTGTGATCCCTGTTGTTAATGACAAGTAGTTAAACATATGCCATTTTATGACCAGTAGCCAAGGTAGTAAATTAGCTTAACAGCTGCAGGCCATATATTATCCTTTAGTTCTAATGGTGTGCTATGTATGTAGTGTAGTCTCTATTATACTCTTGAATAAAAGAAACATAATCATTTGTAGTTCATTAGACAAAATGTGCATTACTCTGTATCCTTGATCAGCTGTGAATGTCTGACACTGTTTTCTTGAGAATGTTTTATTGCTGAATCATGTGAAGAAGGCTGTAAGAGGGAGACTAGGTGTCTGGGCAGAAGAGATAAAACCACATTCTTTACCCCCCTTCCATCTTCACACAGAAAGACAGGGAGGCAAGGTCAGGAGCCAGGCTCACTAAGAATTAGAAAAACATGTGAAGATGCAGCTTTTATGACAAAGAGGGGGGCTGGGATTAGCTATAAAAGTCTGTGAAAGTTGCCACCATTTTGAGACATGCTGTCGAACCTCTGCAGGCATCTCTCCCGTCCGGACGTTGTAATGCTCTTATTGTGATTTGTACCGAAATAAATGATTGTTGATTGAGCATATATACACCGAGTATTGTCCTTCCTTCAGCCCAAAGATTCAAAGAACTGCTTGTTTTCAACATCCCCCACACAGCTGGAGCACACCCTCCCTTCTTAAAAGAGAGTACCACCAGTCCAGTCTGATAATCCAGTGGTCACACCCTGAGTTCTTTTCTGGATAGAAAATAGTAAAAATAAGCCCAAGATTCTCATTTTAATCAGCAAAGGAGCTGGTCAGATGAAATGAAACATTTTATTCCAATTATAATTGGATGAAGGGTTTAAGAGTTTCAGCTCCTTAACATGTGCCACCCTCTTTTTAAAGGGACCAAAAGTAATTGGACAGTTGACTCAAATACCATTTCATGGGCAATTCTTTTGTCATGATCAATTAAGCAGATAAAATGCCTGGAGTTGATCTGAGTTGTGGTCCCTTCATTTGGAAGATTTTGCTGTGAACATACAACATGCGGTCAAAGGAGCTCTCCATGCAGGTGAAACACGCCTGCAAGCTGCAAAACAGAAAAAAACCCACCTGAGTGGCAGAAATGGGGATCAAACCAACCTTCTAGTTGGTAGGTGACCTGCTCTACAAACTGAGCTACAGACATTTGACTGTTTCTTTATGGATCAATGACCTGCTCCTCTGATCCTCCTGATAGGATCCTCCCTGAGACTGACTCACCTATTCTGTAGAGCTTTATTTCTGGTTTCCAGTTGACAGCCAACTGCCTTTGTTGATGGTTGATCTCTTCTTTGTACTGGAAAAAAATTCTAATGTCTTCCGTGTCTGTTGGTTTGGTACAAAAAAAGTTATCAGAGCTGAGAGATGGAAGCTGTTCACGGTCTGCTTCTGGTTCACTGTGCTCTCCTTCCTCAGCAACAGTCACCATGAAGGTGTCCGTCTCCTCTTTCAGTCCCAGCTGCTCTCCCTCCTGACTGCTGCACAGTTCCTCCTGTTCCTCTTTAATCTGTGGAGGTTCTGGTTCCTCCTGGTCACAGAGCTGCAGCTCAGGGAGAACCTCCTCCTCACAGACAGGCTGCAGTGGGACGTCTGGAGGGATGAAAATAATAAAACAGATGCGATGATTAAAAAAAATGTACAAATCAGTAAATATCCTCTGCAACCATAAGCTTGTACGAGTAAAAAAAATTGAAAAGGGGAATAAAGTCAACTACATGAAGATACTGTCACCTCTACATGTAACACATGTGCAGCCTCACACACGATCCATGCTCAGATTTCTCTTAGCTTGGTCTTATATATAAATCTGATTCCTTAGTTAAAAAACCATCAAGAGGAAAAAGTTCAGACTTCAAAGCTTTAAATGGTTTCAGCGCCTGCTGTTTGCATGGAGCGCAGCGCAGTCCTGTCCTCTGTTTGCTCTTTGTTAGCTCACATCTCCAAAAAGTCCTCACAATCAGAAACGTCCCGCAGAGCTGTGATCAGGATCCTCCCTCAGAGGGACACTCACCTGTCCTGTGCAGCTTGATTTGGGGTTTCCAGGTGATATCCAGCAGTCTGCGCTGACGGTCGATCTCTTCCTCGTACTGGACGATCGTTTTTTCAAACTCCAAGAATATTTGTTCAGCAGCAGCAGTTAGTCGCTCGTTGATGAACTCTCTCAGATACTGAACTGAAGGCATCGTTGCTGCCGGAGCAGGAGGAAAGCTAACGGCGTTAGCGCCTTTCCTTTGTTTACTTCCGCCTGGTGTCACGTGATAAAGCTCCGACAGAGCGGGACTGTTAACGCACCTCCCCCTCTCTCTCTTATTAATGAATGTAAATATGACAGAGAGCTCGGGGAGTCAGTGCAAAGCCGCTAACACCACAGCGATGTGCTGACTCTTTCGGTCCCACACTCCCGGCTCTGTTCACACACGCGCCTTTCCTTTCTTTATTTCCGCTTGGTGTCACACGGTTGTTGTTCCGGCAGAGGGCATTTACCTTTAACTGTTCCGCTGTCGAAGATTTCTCTCTGTTTCAAATCAGTTTCTAGCTGAAAACAATGTTTTTTCTACATCCACGAAAAACAAGAAAATAACAAATATTATAAATTAAATTTGAAGTTTTCTGTTTTGAAATTATCTGAATGGTTTTCTTAGGTTGAACTTTAACATGATTCCTATCTTGAATCCACTGCCTCCTTAAACTGACACCGCAGAATAATATGACATTTTTAAATCTTATTTTTAAAAAAGGAGTTACTGTTTGGATTTGGTGAATTTAGAACAAACAAACTGCTCCTCGGGTGTTGTCCCCGGCAGGTGCAGTTTCTGACCTCGCTGGAAGCTCAGGTGAGCCCGTCCAGCTGTTCTCCTCGTGTTCTGGAGGCTCAGGAGAGCTAGCTCAGCTATCTGCTAATCCACCACTACAACAAACACAGTTTGATTACATAGGAACTCACAAAGCATTTCCAGAATAAATTATGTGTTAATTATTATTACGATTTGGCCATGAATTATTTTTTTTATTATATTCAGATCTTAAATATTTGGCCTTTTGTCTAATAAATCAGAAGTTCTGGTGCTCATACTTTTATATAGATGAGATGATGTGTTCTTTTCAATTTTAGTTTTGCTTTTAATTCCCTGTTCGACTTATGCCATGTGTATTTTTCTCTAATCATAACCATAAGAGGCTCAAGGTTCAAGGTTCTTTATTTGTCACATGCATATACAAGTATAACACACAGTGAAATGTAACCTGACACGCTCCCACGCTCCTCGACGTGTGCAAAAATGGAGGGGGGGGGGGGGGGGGGGGGGTAGAGGAAGAACATTATATATATAGTATATACATTAGGTGAATGTGCAGTAGTAGCAGTAACCAGGTGAATTCTGTGAGAGATTCTGTTTTGGTAAAATTCTGTTCATGTCAAACTTAAACCTCATATAATTCTTACATTTTAAGTATTAATCAGCTCAGTGATGGAGAACATTTGGCTCGTTGTCCTTGCACACAGTGCAAAGTGCTCCATCCTCCCTCCTCACAGTGATTCAAATGCTGCTAACAGTCTGTGAACCAGGAGGAAGAGGAAGTGAGAGAAGTGAGACTCAAAGAGGAGACAGAGGGCGACATCATCCAGTAGGCGGGGCTCTCCTTCTGCACTGTGTTCAACCATTGTGTCAATAATAAGTGCTGCTGTGAAGAGAACAATTCTCAGACTGAATGTTGAACATCAGCAAGTTTTATTGCAGATGGTAAACTATTCAAAATATGAGGACATTTGAAAGAAAACGAGGACTCACCAAGTTATGTTTTGGATTTTGGTAGTTTGCAGGCTCCCTGAGCTGACTTTTAGAATCATATTGGTCACTAACTCTGGGACAAGGCCAGTGATGCATTTGAAAGCCAGTTTTAAAAAAGAGAGAAATCTGTCTTGGCATCTAAAAAAACCATCTTTAGAACAACACAGAGCAAATAAACTCATTTCCATTGTTAATTCAGTAACTTGGCAAAAAACAAAGGAAATATTCAGTTCAGGGACTTTAAATATCACGAATGTTTTTAACTAACTTCCTTTTTTCTTTTCTTTTTATTTTTTTATGTTTTCTGTTCATATAAAGTATCTGTCTATATATCATCATTTAGTGAAAATAGATAATTTAAGATTCATCACATAAGTCATCATTTCACTGTAAACTTTGGAAGCCTTGACATGACTGGAAAGACTGAAGCAGTTCAAATACGATTTTGTCATTGGACTGATGACAAAGACAACATGAAGCAGTAAAGATCAGAGACAGAGACAGAGCTGCTGTGGAAGCACAAAACGATTTGATTGGCTCAGCTATTACACTGGCCCCGCCCACTGAAGTTGAGCTCATCCAATGACATTATTTGTTGGTCATTGTGCTGCAGTGGAAGAACATTGTTCATGTGCTGTCTGTCTGGCTTTAATAACTCCAAAGACATGTTGCTGCACCTCTTTTTGCTTCTATCTCACATTATAGGTGAGTTTAAGAACAGGGATTAAAGTTTAGTTGAAGCTGCTGCATTAAGCAGATATACAGACTGCATTTCACTACTTTTCTTCTTTCTTTTTCCAGGACTAACAGCTGGAGACTCAATCACTCCTCAACAACCTGAAGTCACTAAAACAGAAGGAGAATCTGTCAAACTCACATGTAGCTATGAGACAACATCGGATTATGTACGCCTTTACTGGTACAGACATCATTCTGACCTTCAAGCTCCTCAGTTTATACTCTGGAAAGGAGGGAAACGAGAGACAACTCAATATATTCCTGATAATCGATATCAGTCCACAACAACAGATAAATCAACTAATCTGACCATAGCAGCCCTAACCCTGGCAGACACAGCTCTCTACTACTGTGCTCTAGAAACACAGTGATACAAAGTGTAGAAGAGGCTGTACAAAAACCTGAACACAGATATCTGACTACTCTTCAAAGAGGAGGGAAGTGGTATTCAAAGCACAGCTTCATATCAGATGGATTCTGCTAATTCCTGTTTTATCAGAGTCACTGTGGTTACAGCTGCTAATGAAACACTGTGGGAGGATTCACATGAGCAGCAAATCCACATCAACCACAAACCAACTGCAGGAACGTTCAGACACAAAAACTGTCAAACATCAAAAGCTGCTCATTTACACTATTTTATATTTAGTGGATGAGGACATGCAGAAATGCAGCAGAAGCAAAATAAACAGAGTAACAGAGGTTTATCTCTTTAAGGTAAAATCTCTCACATGAAGCTAAAAGTCTTTAGGTCATTTTTTTTTTCATATTTTTGATTCCTTTGCGTAATTTCTCTTTTATAAAATAAAAGACTAAGAACTCTTTCTTCTCATATTTAAATAAAATTCCCATTTTCAAGCTAGTAGCTGAGAATCACCTCATTCATTTCATTATGTCAAATCTTTTGCATTTTCATAGATTCAACCAACCAATGTGAATATTTGTCTGTTTTTTGACAGAATCGAGTAAATAATAGTCTAAATATAAAACTGTTAGGGTCCTTGGGTTTCTGACTCTTTGTTTTGTCTTTATGCTTTTTTGAGTCTTGTTCATTCATTATTGTTTTCTCTGTGTGACTTGTTCGTAGCTTAGTTATCGGTATTTCTAGTTTTGATTGTCTGGTGTTAGATTGTCCAGCCTGGATCCTGGGGCTCACTTGGGCCACTTCGGGGGTGGGGTGCCCTCAGCCTCTCGGCCTGGGGCTCGGTCGCTCTGGCACAGCTGGCTGGGACTCTCCTCAGCTCTTTCCAGGACAGTGGCGCGGCTGCCCCTCTGTTGGTCTTCCTTGGTCTCTTGTGTTCTGGGGGCCTCTGGATGT